>NW_005187467.1:1251016-1281891 GCF_000239375.1 Pundamilia nyererei | reverse complement strand
GAACAGGGGAGGAGGCAGGGAGACGGGCACTAGGGTAAAAGGGAAGGGAGGGTTTATTGTAAATGAGAGGCCTGCACATCCTTGCACGTCAATGGCAAAAAAAAAAAAACTGCTAAAGGTGGGGAAAAAAAGAAAACACTGATAGGAACATAAAACTTTAAAACCTTAAAATCAGATTCTTGAAGTTATGCACAGATAAAAGGTATATTGAATTTTCTATCAAAGACTAGTTAGAACTGCCAACTTCCGTTGATCAAATCAACCACAACAACTGTAAACAAAGCCTTAGTTCAAAATACAGGCAATAATGATCTAAAAGCCTGTGATGAAATCGACTTTCTGTTCAATAGTGCTGAAAAGAATATTGAAAAGAAACTGAGAAAACCGGTAAATGAGTTACCAAGAGTCAGTAATTCATCACCAGGTTTTAAAACTAAAAGATAATCTATTCACTGAACCTGCCACCAACCATATATGGTCAGCTGCACGGCTTCCTGTAGGTGAAACATAAAACAAAACAATGTCATGGCAACTGTTGGGACGGCTGGAGGCCACCAGTTGCTGTTAGGAATTGCTGATGATCTGCAACCCCACGGTCACAACTGCTCGGTGTTTTCTTTACATGTTTCTGACACCACAACGAGCACAGCAAGGCAGCCTTTGTACCCTGCCCCCTACTGCATACCCGGGGATGGGCAAGATATTTTTGGGGTTGGTCCTGATCCATACAAGTGCAAAAAAAGTTTACAATTTTTTTTAGGTAAGCTGTAAAACTGTGCTCTCAAAACTCTCATTCAAGCTGCGACCCAAACATTAGAGAATGCTTAAAATAAATGGCGTCTTTTGACTCTTTACACACAAACTGCTGCTGTGTGATTACACACTAAGCACATGAATGGACAGAATAAAATAAGTCTACATGCCACAAAAAAATGTAACCTGTATAGACACGTTTCAATCCATAAACAATGAACTAGCAGCTAGATTCTATTTCTGTCACATGGTTTACATAAACAACAACATCCTCCTCCCCCAAATTAAGTCCCTTAAGGGGGATTTTTTTTTGTTAACACAAACATCTTTTGGTGTTCCAACCCCAAATCCTAGTTTAGATGACGGGACATGGTGGTGGGGAAAAAAAAAGTCTCATGTTTGTCTGGGAATCATCACAGACAAACTATAACACATCATTTCTTCTGCAAATGACCAGGTACTGCAGCCAAGAAGAACAATGTCTTTCAAATGCGATCCATTACTTTCCATCTTTTGCTCAAGTTGTCATGTTTGACCGTGTCTTGCTGAGGCATGAAGGCAAAACTCTACTTTGCTGAAATGATATATGGGATGACTTATAAGTTTCCTGCTCAGGACTAACTGGAGTAAAAATACAATGCAAAGTGCTAATCGTTAAGGACTGACTGAAAAGTCTGAGATTTAAGAGATTCAGGTTTCCGGAGTGTGCTATAAAGGGTTCACGATCCCTTACGTGCAAAAGTCTGAATTCCCCCACTTGATTTTTCAAAAGCTGCAGTGAATTACTGTAGTATTATAAACTAGTATGACAAACACACAGCCTGCCTGTTTATGCTCATGAAAACTATGGCCGTTTGCATCTGGCTTTGTAGAGAATTTACTACTCAAAAAACATAAAGTCTCCAAATAACCTCTGCCACCTTCAAAACACCAGATCAAAGCTCGATTTCAGTCCAGGCTGACTGTTTATTCCACTGAAATTGCACATCTTTACCCAGATGTCAAGTGCTGCATTTCGCTGGTGTAATACAGGGGAGTGAAGCTACGAGAAGTGCAGCAGTGATGAAGCACTCCCACAGCTGAGTTGTCAAATGTTAAAAATGGGATCGTCAGACCACAGGAGCTCCACCCTGGGAGTATGTGCTTGGAAGTTGGTTGAAGCCAATGACTTAAGAGTGCACTGGGGGAGGCCAGATGTAATCAGGCCTCTAAGTTGAGGGTGACCACCTCCACTCTCGTTGACTGGAGATGCCTGGCTGCCTCTCTATCAGCAGGACATCATCAAGAGAGATTATTGGGGCAACCTTTGTGACCCTATTGTGGCTTTAAGTTTCCCTTTGAAGGGTGGTTTGTATTAATGAGGAAACTAGTTCATGAAGTACCAGGACTGAATGTTCCTCGGTTTTTCCACTGTTTATTTTTTAAGAGTAATTTCAAGATTGAATGTAATTTTAGGGATTGTCGTAATTAAAGATTAATAGGTGGGTTGTTGTTTTTTTAAGCAAAACTTGCCTGACAAAGTACTCCGCATAAGCACTTCTCTTAATCATTTACCAAGTAACATTGCAAACTTATTAATAGGTGCATACTTTTAGTCAAATAATATATCAATATTAAAATAAGGTTATCCGAGTATTTCGAAATCTCTAAATCCCACCTGAGAGGTCCACCTCTCAGAGACTACTTCTCTGTGGAGATGCCCTTAGTGACAGTGGAGGCATTGATGTCTGAAACAGAGGTGTTACATCAAACCTTCGGTAAACATTAGTCTGACTTTCTCACAGTCCAGTTTGTGTACTGAGCTGACAGGCCAAAGTTGAACAGGAAGGTTCTTGTCTGTGTGTGGTCAATAAACCAAAAGTTTGTCAAACACAAAGTTGCTCCAAATGAGGGCTTTGCACAAGCTTACAGCCCAGTCTTCCCAGCACCATTTGTGACTGACCAAGTGGTCTTAGTTTACAACGTCTTAGAATGAAAACCAATTTGCATATTTATCACTTTAAACTCATCGCAAAACAATTATATATACCATTTATTTCATTTACTATAAGATCAGTGTTAGCCAAGCTATAAAGGTAAAACTTGTTAGTGAATTTAAAAATGAATTGATATTGTTTTTATTTAATTTATTACATCACTACAGTATTAATGACTAGATGAAAAACTGTCAAGTAGTTAAAGTCTGACTATGGTTTAAAAGACAACATAACACTGCAATTGCAGCTTTATTTGCTCAATTCATGGCGACAGTTAGAGAGCCTAAAGCTTGACTAGGCCATTTTTGTTTTAAATGCAGTAAATATTACCATGTTATCTGCTGGAATTGATTTATCAATATAATCTTATAGTTTAAAATCAGCATAACGGAGTTATTATAATGTACTACAGCAAGAGCATAAGGCCTAAATAAACATCTTTCCTGTGCAAACAGGCAATCTCTGACTTGTATTTAGAGCAACAGATGTTCAGGAAATCACAGACAGAGTATAGTAAAAGCTGATTATTAGCCGATTTACCCGGGACTCTGCAGCAGTGTAAGTCTGAGAAAATAATTTGTTTTTTAAAAACATAACACTAAAGAAAGGATTTATTAAAGTTCTTCACAGTGGATAATCATCTCCTTGCATATCTAATCATGAATCATCTTTAGCCACTGCAGAGTTAAACCTTAAGAGAGACACATAGTCTGCTCTTTTCATGTGAAACCAAGCTCATCAAAACATTTAAAAAAACCCAGTCGAGAAAAGACAAAAGTGTCCATCAACACGTAGATCTACCTGCCCCTCAGGGCAGATAATAGCCTCCCCCCCTCCAAAGCTTTACTCTGCTTTGAGCTGACTTCCCACGAACCGAAAGCTCTTTCAAAGCTGCATTTAATAAGCGCCCGGAAACAGTGATTACCCCTCCTAGTTCACCGGTGTGTCTAAATTAGAAACCTTCATTAGTTTATGACCCACCCCTGGAGACCATCCCTGCCCCCGTCCCACCAACAACCAAGGTGACCCAACCTCTGTGCCCTGGCTGTCATAAATCAAAGGCCGCAGCAAACTGCTGTGAAAAAGACGAAAGGTCAACAGACTTTGTTGACGTTCTCCAAGTATTTGTTTTTATGTAACAGCCAAAACAACAAAAAAAGACGGCATCCTATTTGACTCTGATTACCATTAGGGCTGCGACTATTGAACACCACCAACAGTTATAACAAAATGTCTCACTTTTTAAAATTTAAATTTAAAAAGTGCATCACGTTTATCAAATGATATTTATATCGCTTCAACACCATTTGCTACTCTAAAGGAGAAAAAAAAAAGTGCTAAATCTGTCACTTATCATCACTGGTTAGTATTTACACCAAAATTAAACTACATTTAAAAAAAATATCAGAACTTCAGGTGTGAAGAAGGTTAAAGTCTTAACAAAGCCACCACTCTCTCACCCCCATCTTTAAACTTCATGTCAGCCATTTGTCTATTTCGGGAAGGCTCACATGAGTCTCAACAGGCCCGTCGTCTGAATAAAGATCACTGTTTCGCTGCTGGGACAAAGGGGGAGGGCACAGTTTCTTTTGGCCCCCTCTTCTAGTGATCTCCACATGGCTGCCATTTAACTTCATTGACACAGAGAGGCACCATCACAGAGTCACAGCTCCATTCATACCAAAACAGAGCATGACTCCTGAAGGAGTGAGGCATCGAAATCTAGAGACTCACTGACTCAGAAGCCAGTTATTGTTACGCATAATCCTGCAGTACACTAATAAACAAATAGTATCTTGAAAAAAAAAAAACTTCAACCCTGGGTTCATTTATCTCTAAGGACAACAGCAAGCAACCAGAGTGAAATGTGAACCCCCAACTCTCTGCTTTCCTAGCTGGTGACCAACTCCCCACCCCCACTAGTCCATAGCTAGCGCGCACACACACACACACACACACATGCGCACACTCTTGCTCTGCTTCACTCTCTCTGCAACACATCTTGGTCAGACAGCCCCTGTTTATAAATAGGGGAGTGTCTTTTCCAGCAGCTCTGGCAAGCCTGCTTTTATTCCAGATCAAATATCTGCTCTTTGATCTGTGTGGAAGATGTCTCCTCGCGTTTTCCGTACTCAAACACAAACACAGTGTACTATACTCACTCTGGTTGTATAACATGCCAGTTGGAAAAACAGTTAAGTCTCTGCAAAGAAATGTGTTTCACATCCCGTTAACATCAAACTCTATGTGAGTTGAAAGGAAGAGGCCCTCAGGTATACGCTATATAAACAGGTATATATTATATCATCTATGAATAATTGGATAGTTTAGCATTTAAAAAAAAAAAAATTACCGACCAGTGAGATCAAATGACTGTTTTTATACACAGAAAGACTCTCGGTTAACACACCTGACTTGTGAACTTATGGCTTTTATACTGCCAATTTTATACACGTTATATTTTATTCTGCCTTTATCAGTATTTTAGGATAAAATACTCTAAAGAGCCACAAAGATCTCGAGTCTTTCAGAGTACTGTTTTGATTCCTCTATTCCCTGTCCATTATTTTTTTGGCCTCCACAAAATGGGCCAGATGTTCTCCAGATGTGCAACCTTAAAACATGTGGTAATGAAAGCTCTCTTTTTTTTTTGGGATCCAAGTAAGTTTGAAGCTATCATGTTTGTCCAGACTCTGCGTCAGAGAGTAACATTTCCTAGAACTGACAACATTTTGCCTTTGAGTAAAGATTGAGGACTTTGAGTGTCAAGCCTTTTTTTAAACAAGAGCTGCTGAAGAGTTCATAAACTTTAGAAGGCTTCACAATGAGCAGATTACATTAACATAAATTGTTGACAAGCACGCCACTTTTATGAATAATTCAACCCATCTTTGCCCAGAGCTACAGACAGTGGAAATAAAAAGGGTAACAAATGCACAAAAAAGTATTAAAGAACCAAAGCCCTCAAAACCCGAGAAGTAATCGATACATCCTGTGACAAGCCTAAAGGTCTCTACAGTACCTGCAAACAAGAAATCTACATTACTATGGATGATTAATGCGAAGAAGATCTACTGAGTAGCAGAGGAGCTTTGCAGAACTGTTCTTTGCTGTCTGGGGTAGCTACAGTGCTCCATTGTCTCTACTGAAACCTGAGACCAAGAAAAGGAGCACTAGATACAGCAATCATTGCTCAAAAGACTTCTCTTGTTTGCTGAGCCCACCAAATTTAATAACCTACAATTTAACTATTGCAATTGTCTCTTTCTGGACACAGTGGCAACTATTGTGTAACAGATTTGAAAATCATTGTCAGCATAATGTATGCTGAATAGAGATGTAGTATTGAGAGCTGGGCCCTGTACTACGAAGCGAGTTCAGCATACCCAGGGTATCCTTCGTTATCCAGATTTACTCACCCTAACACTGGCGTTCGGATAAGTGGTCACACTAAGCTGGTTATTAACTCACTAAGTTAGCCCAGGACTTCCCAATCAAGGTACACGTGAGTTCACATGAAAGAGGTGGTGCTGGTAATGTCTGATCACATTGATTAGTGTACTAGTAGCTGATTTTACAAAGAAAGAGTAAACTTTAAAATGAGAAAAATATGAAGAGGTGTAAGTATTTATAAATGATGTAAGTATTTGTATCCACTTTAGTTAGAAAGCTATTATTAAAGTGTAGCCACTTGTCTGAGTTAACAGATAAAAATATCCCATTAAGATATTGGAGAATCTGATGAGCTGTTATCAACTATTCCCATCAAATTTGCATAAGACAGTTATAGTTTTCATTCTCTCAGCTACAATCTGTGTCTTTTAAGGATTTAAGAGTAAGTTTAAATACAACAACAGAATTCAAATATAGGCTTAGTCTATGTACAAATTTGAAATGAGGTTAGAAAGTGCAGTATAGGTGTCCTGTTTTAGGATCGTATATTACTGACTAACACTTATCAAAGAGTAAAATTGTTGCTGACAAATATGGGAATGAATCAAGATTTGTCACTGATGCTCATCAGCTAACACAAAGACTTTAGACACTACTGAAAAACTAGAGCCACCTACTCTACCCACAGAGGGATTGTTCAGGCAGGGTGATGCCAGTTTCTGAAGAACTGTCTGGTCAGTAGGTGGTGATTTCATACCTGCTGATCTCTAATCAGGAACCTAACCTGTTCCGGAGCAGGTTAGGGTTAAGGGTTAAACTTCAGAGCTAATCCAGAAGTTACCCAGATAAGATTAAATCCTGCTTTGTAGTACAGAGGTCTCTATAGAGACCTGTCACAAGACCAATTCTTTGGTAACTTTCATTGTCACAACAAAAAAAAAAAAAGTTTGAACCAGTGATTGTACTGCTTTATAAGCAGGCATATACATATTGTAAATATCAGTAAGATCATTCCAACAATATGTATGTATAAAATTGCAATCAAAGATTTTAAACACATTTTTTAGAACTTGCACAAATATAAAATGTTCTCATAAAATTAGACAAAATTTTCCATTTTGGGGATTTTCTGACATCTGATGTAATAATGTTAAATAAATGGTAAATGGCCTGTATTCGCTTTACTTAGCCCCTATGGACCCCAAAGCACTTTAGACTACATTCAGTCATCCACCCATTCACACACTGGTGATGGCAAGCTACATTGTAGCCACAGCAGCCCCGGGGCGCACTGACAGAGGCGAGACACTGGCGCCACCGGGCCCTCTGACCACCACCAGTAGGCAACGAGTGAAATGTCTTGCCCAAGGACACAACGACCGAGACTGTCTGAGTCAGGGCTCGAACCGGCAACCTTCCGATTACAAGACGAACTGCCAACTCTTGAGCCACGATCACCCTTAAGTATAAGTATAAAATAAGTATAAAAAGTTAAGATAGATGAATATCACCGATTTTTCAAAACATTTCAGGTTGCAAGCATTCAGAGACTTTTACAAACTGTATGATGCACTTCATGGCAGCATACATACTTGAGGAAGTATCTCTGGCCAGAGGCAGTCTTGGCCATCTCCCACCCATCTGGTAGGGGCAAGTCATCAGGAATCTCATAAGAAGACTGACGAAGATGTTGAGGAGAGGCCCCTGTTGAGCCCATGCCAGACAGTGAGCCACCAGAAACAGCGCCTAACTGCAAGGAAGCAGGGGATGAGTGTGCACGGACATGGTGAGGGATGAGGACTCCGCCACTCCCAGCATCGGTGCTGGCCTGTGTTGGGGTTGAGAGACAACACAGTTAGTTTTCTTTGGGGAGTTTGAGTGAAAACCCTCACTTAAAAACATCAATTATCATGTAATAATTAAAAAAGGCCATATGCAAATGTAAAGACAAATCAAACATTTATGAAAGAATAAAAAAAACATGAGGCTTTGTTTGTTTCAAATACAAGTGCAATAATGGATTGAGGATGAAAAACAGAACACAGTCTTAATTTATTGACAGTGTGTACTAGTCTACATAATTTCTACCCATTTAATATTTGAGTCACTCCTTATAATTTGTAATCACTTTAAAGTGTATATAAATTCTATTCATGTGCATGTGAAGGCATGTTTTTGACTTATTCGGGTGTGGGAGGTATCCAGGGCTTGCCACCAACACGCATGCGCACTAATTACAAAAAGTCCTCAGAATTATGGGGAGCGACCGGGAACTTGGAAGAGCTGAAAATGGAAGAAGGGATCGGGGAGGGGCTGTGGGTGAATATAGGATAATTTAACCATCATATGATTTCCTGTCAGCAAATCAAGTTGTTTACATAAAAAAGTCGGATTGGAAATTTAAGATGATACGAACATGACGGTTATCCGTCTGCAAATAGCTATACATGAATTATTAACCAAACCATCCCTTATTATTTTTACATTGTCACTCATCTAATCACAATTTATTCTAAGCTAAGCAATATTCATCGGTTTTCTTGGTTACTTACGGCCAAAGACTGTAAGAGAACGTTTCCGCCGTTTAATAAAGCCCTCACGGCCTTTACTGTTTTAATGTTTGGTTTTTTTCTCTTTTGTTTTGTTTTTTTGCTGTGAAATGTGTTAAATGGAAATTAAATGCAGTTTGAGGGGGGAAAACAACCCATCAATGGAAATGCACACTCATTTAAGCAGGTCAATACAAGTCCGCCTGAATAAAGTTATTATATCTTAAAGACTTAAAAAAATAATAAGTGTGTTCAAAGATGACTGACCAATAAAACAATAACGCTGAAGGCTAAAAATGGCACCAGAGAAGGATGAAGTAACTATTAACTAAGTGCCAGTCACGTAGCTCCTGAAGGCCGAAACTCGACAAGATGGGCCCTGCTTTTTAGTTGTGATTTCTGAGTACGGGCACAGTAAAAACCAGGGCGGGCTTACTTGTCTGGAATGAGACTTTGGTTCTGGGGGTTTGAAGAAGGAGTCTGGAAGTTTCCTCATCCTCATGGGCACAGAGTGGGGCACGGTATTGACTTTCGGGTTCATCACAGCGTTAAAAAGCGCCTCTAGGTCAGTCTCAGAGTCGCCCCGTACATGGACGATTTGGTGTCCGGCAGGAGGGTTGTGCTGGCTCGGATCCATTGTCCCAAAACAGTCTTCGAACTTTATGTCCCAAAAAAGTTAGGCTTCGGAAGTTAAAAAATAAACGTGAGCCAATCCCAAACTTTTTTTCCACGCCGGGAGAAATCTGAAAATCTCGACGACACTCAGTAAAAGTTATTCGGAGTCATTCTAAACTTTACAAGTCGAGCACTTGATATTCTTCCAAAGTGTGTTAGCTGTCGAAATCTGCAATGAAAGACAGCCTTTTCCTGTTTTTTCCTGCTGGCATACTTGTTAACGTAACAAAGCGCATAAACTCCACATTGGAATTTATGCTCTCGTCCCCCCAAAAAACGCAGATGCAGCCACAAAAGACGAAAAAACACCACAAACGGTTGAGTGAAAGAGTCCAACTTTTTCTGAGTGTCGGGCCAAGTCCAAGCTGTGGTTGATATTCTTTTAAGCAAGGCTCATAGTGAGCGGTACAAATCTCCGCAGCTCACTTTCTAGAAAAAAAAAAAAGTTTAGCCCCAGTCGGATCTAAACTTTGGAGAGGACATCAAACTTTATGACGCCAGTGACGTAATCACCAATAGGGCGGGACTTACGGCTCCGATTGGGACAAGAGCGTTTAAAGGTAGACTGGAAAAGCCAAGCCCTTTATTAGCGGGCACCTTCCCCAATTAAACATAGTGTGAAATTAAAAGTAAAAGATTATGTACCAAAAGATACATTTTTGATAAGACATGTCACAACTTTTTAACGTTAACATCTACTTATTTCGACAGCAAATGGAATTGTAATATCCTTTACAGTTTATGTAATCTTCGACCGGACAATCTGGGCAAGACCTTATGAGTTATGGTCTCCATTTATGGCCCATTTGCTAGCCCAAATCTGGATGCCTTGTAGAAAAAAACACTACTACATAGGAAGTTTCATTAAACTAACTTGCAGATGCACTGAAAATATATACACACAGATGAACACAGGGTAACCAAATTAAACTCAAATTTGATGCTATAAAGTGACATTTTCTTGTACAAGTTTGTACATGTTTTTTTTTTAAGTTACCAAAGTTTTTCTAGTGTAAAAACAAGAAAATAAAGGACCAAAAAGAAAACGAAAATGAAATTTATATTGAACTAAAGCTCATAAAAACTTACAATAAAGTGCATTTGCAAACGGAAAATCTGACTAAAGTAACACTGGCAGATCACATTTTTCTTTGCAGGATTTATTTATAACATTATGACAAAATATAGATAAACACTTTCCCAAGAATCTGAGCAAAGATAAGAAAAAAAAACTATCATCACTATGTGTAATAGTACAGTTTTGTCTCTCTCTCACTCTCTTTTTTTGTTACAGTGCTCATGAAAAGTAGACCCATGCAGTTCCCACAATTGTTATGCTAATGCAGCCCCTCTCCCATTGAGAAATCATTTTGTCAAGATCCACCCTCTTTGGATATAGAGGCTCTGTTTCAGCTTTTCCCATACATCCATGAATGCATCATTATGAAGATCTATTAAATATCCACAGACACTGTAAACCTCCTTAACAGACTGAGAGTCACACTCAACCCACATGCTTTTGGACAGATAATACTTTTTAACAATGCTGCACCTTCAAAATCTTAGAAACATTTAACATCGCTGTAATCCACCATACTGGTAGGAATTCATGTTTGTCCGGCTAAACTTGGATGTGTCTAATAAATGATTAGTAAAATGCTGACAGTGAGAGAACTTTTAATATTTGTGAAATACTTGATTATTGTTTTAAAAGTTGCTCTAATTTGATGAATGAAGGAAACAGTCTTTGCACACATGCTGCCAGTCAAAAAAATGTCCATTGTTTCAATGAAAGTGGCCATTTTCACATCATTGTAACGCAGTCAGACACATTAAAGAGATGGACTGCAGTGTCCCGGCAGCGCCAAGAGGACCACCCACCACGCTGAGTTTGGTCACTTTTTGTAAGCCTTCCATCCTCCTCACTGCTCCCGATTGGATATTACTAGAGACGATTATATGGCCGCTATAAAGCAGAATCAACCTGTGATCGAAAGTGTAGCTGTATGAGTCCACTTTGTGTAAAGCGCTTTGCTCTTCTGTTTGGCTATTACAGATATGTTGACACACTGTTGCTACAGTCAAGTGAGTAGAAGGCTCGCACGCCCCCTGCAGTGTACAATCGGTATTTATCCCAATAAACAAACTATTGCAGTGTCTATCCCTTCCTTTCTGACTTCCTTTAAACATGAGCAAACCACGTACAACTATGTTATTGCCTACAATCTTTCAGCTTTATGCATAAATCTTAGCTATCACTCATTTTCTGAGCATTAAAACCATTGTTATCATTACAAATTTGATCTAAACACGTAAAACACAATTTCCAACCTTCCATCCATGTGCATATTGTCTTATTACAAAAGATATTCAGATTTTTTTTTAAAGTCAAGGTTTGTTTCGGTCATTTTTTGTTGCATGCAATATTGCTTTTCCAGACACTCATTCATTGCGTGTTAAATGGACTGTAACAAAAGAAGACAAAATACTTGACAGCTTAAGCTTCACAACAGACCAAAGCACAAGCTTGAACTTGCATCTGTGAAAATGTCTCCCCTTATTTTCAGCACTCTTGCCTTTTCTTGTTCAGTTTCTGGGTGTTGTGCTGGTTAAGGCTTAAAGCTCATTACACTCACCATTGTATAGCATAATGGCTGTGAACAATAATGGTGCCAGGCCAAACGGAACTGATTTCAGGGCAAACCTACAGCAGAATATTCAGAATTTCAGTGATTTATCTGAACACGAACACTTACTCTACATGATTGTGTTTATTTGTGTGCATGCTTATGTTGTTGTTTTTTTCCTTTTTTATTGGGGCAGTCTAAGTATTATTACTAGACAGTTTCTTGTTAATAGGTAGGACTCAAATATGTTAAATATCAGCATCAGTTCAGATAAAAGTAGTTTTCTTCTCTTTATAATCGTCTCATGCACACTGGGTAGAAATAACACTGACGCACATTGTCAATTAACCACATTGGACAGTTTGTATGTTTCACTGGAGAATCTCTTCAAATGTAACGAGTCAAAGTGCATCTGCTGTTGTGGGCATAATCATATGCTAAAAATGAATACATTGTTTCCCTCTGTTGCTGTTCTCAGTTTTGGTGTAAGCTAACAAGGAGGTGATGCACGACTCGATGTGGCAATGAGACACCATTGTCACATTACCGTTTATAGCTCCTTCTTGGAGCACCAAAGAAACCTGCAGTTAAGCTATAAAAAAAGTCCCATCATTGTTCAGATGAGCTTGGGCTTCCTTCAGCTCTTGGAACAAGTCCTAGCAGGCTGACAGAGGGACAAACCCAGACACGCCAGAGAAGGAGGGGCAGCTCACATCAATAATCCCTACAGCGTCTTCCCCCAATGAACCTATTGTTTGCCAAGGAAGACAGAGAAGTTTTTAATTAAATACACTTTAAACAACAACTAGTATCAAATAATAGCATGCTTTGTCTTTTGATGTTACTATAGATTGAGGGCAATATTAAATAAATTAAGCCTTAAAGCAAAAATAAAATTCAGCATAGGTGCAATCTGAAGAGAAACCTGCAGAAACCTCGCTGTAGAGGCTCGGCTTGTTAAGCCAGTAGGTTGAGTCCAGTAGCCATAATCATCTTTTCCACAGCCATAAAAGAAAGACAAACACACCTTCAACGCTGCAAAACTTTTCATAAACCATTTCCAGGCCTCGGTCAATTCACTGATTGTAACACTGCCAAACACAGAGTTTATCAGCAAACTGTCAACAACATTTATTCAGTTCACTGCTGAACTGCTGCAAAACAGTCCACCAAGTCATAGTGTTACTATGCAAAATAAATACAGAATGGTACACCTTTAAACATTTAACATATACAATCTGATAGTGTTTGTATATTTTGCAGTCAGGGCTGGTCATGTATTGATTGAAACAAGAGCATCTTTGCATTTTGTAACATAAAAACAGATTAAAGCCTTTCTCATTCAAATAGGCACTTCAGACTTCGATTGCTTGATAGTCAGTAGCTTAAGTGTGCTCTAAGGCTGCTGATATGTCTTTTTTTGTCTTTGCAATTCAAGGCGGTTTATATTTCAGATCCTTAGTTACTTAAAAAGACACAATTCCTTGTTTTGTAATAAGTGCTTGTTTCAACAACATGCTTCAGCATAAAGTGCACCGACGAGGGCTCAAGACTGCTGTGGCGAACACAAGCTTCAAGTCAGGACTTCTGGTGGTATCGAGAGTGATTGTTAGCCGAGGATCCACAGTGTTTGTTATGGTTTGATGCTTTCACTTCTCTTGTCTGAAAATGGAGACAGAAGTTAAGAAATGAATTATCTTCAACAAAGTCACCCTTTCTGTTGAGGAAAGAAATAAATCCCTGCTAAACACTTACATAGGGTGCATCACTAAGTACAAGACCATGCATGCTAGTATTGCCCCCAACACGCTCCTGCACACCTGCAAATAGTAACAGGTTGGCGTGGTTACGCTGCACCGACATCATGTTAATACTCTTCTGTTATACACAGGTCAGAAAAATTCTGGCCTGATTTTAACGGCCTTCACAAAGTGCTTACATTGAAGCTGGTGGTTGAGTCGATCCAGACAAAGCAGAATTTTCTTCTCCTCCAAGGAAATGCTGGTGAGCTCCTGCTGTTGGCTGTACTGGTCTACTGTTCCAGATCTCTGTGTTTGGACTGTCTCCATGGCAGCCACTATACCCTTTTCTTCCAGATGGCCTTTAGCATGCACTTCAGTGAGGTGTAACTGGGCTGCACTCTCAAAATCTGAGATTACATTAAAGGCAGACACTCTCACCTTATTAATGCATGATGCAGCTGTCCTATCAGATTTCTAAATTCCTATATCCCTGTTTTTTAAGTTACATTATATATATTTCCTAAAACTAGAAAACAAAAAAGAAAATGTTAAGAAAGCTCTTATAAAGCATAAGACAGGACAGAAGAGTAAAAAATTTTTTTAAACTAATACATTCAACATTTGCTTGAATTATGAAATAAATGTAAACACAAACAGAGAATATAATACCTTCATTTGGAAAGGCTGAGTTGTAAGTGCTTGGTAATGTTCTGAGCAGCTTTGCGGTTTGCTTTGTTTGCTGCAAAAAACAACACACACTCACAACACATGAACTGTCACTAAGTCAACATCAGTTATTAGCTTTTTACTAACTGCTCGTTGTTATTGTTCCCTTTGTCTGGGAAGCTTAAGACAAATATTTCTATTCTATTTTATTCTGTTAGTCTGACCTACAATTAACCTTAATTTTTATGCAGGCCAGAGATGAATTAAGTCTTATTTTATTTGTGATGACAAAAAAAATGTATCGTTAACTCATGTCTATCCCTAACGCTTGTCTTTGGCACCATTAATTATTAAATTAACACTTTGGACAGCATAAAAGGAACAGCAAAACAAGTTCAAACACACCCACTTACTGATCTTTACCAACTACTCTCACACCTCCCACAGGGCAGCTACGCAACTGCACGCATGTACCTGAGAGATCTGATGAAGTCTTCTATTCTCTGAGCCAGGAGCCTGTCTGCCTTTCTCTGTACAGGGCTTCCTTAAGACTGGCCCTCTCTCCAGGGCTGGTGCTTTCAGTATCAGTTTTGCTGAAAGAAAACATATGCATCGGTATCATAACTACAAGAACAAGCATATTCCAGACTGTGCTGTCTGGAACACCATGTAAAATTTGTTTTTAAAGTTTAAAAAAGCAGTTGGATGTTTTGAAGCACAGCCTATTACTACAAATAATAAAAAAGTGGAATAATGATTAAAAATAGTCATAAAAACTCACAAATGTCATGCAGATTATTTTCTGCATACTTGTACTATTGAACACAGTCAAACAGCATCCTGGGACTGGATTAGCATTAAAGATTGTTCCTCTTTACGCTCAAAGTACTGTAGCTACTACTTACATTATAAAATGTAAAATATGAACTTGAACAGGTAGAAAAAAAACAACTAAAATTTCTGGAGGCACTCAAATTAACCCTAAGCCGTGTGTAGTGCTGTCAGCTAAAATATACATTACCATCCTTTGTGGTTAAGGCACTGCGGACGCCATGCCAGAGCTGTGAAATTTCTTCATCTGTGGGAGTACAATCTAAACAGAAGTCTTTTTCATTACATGCATTCCCCCCCCTTCTTCTGTAGTGGTGAGTGTCCTGATGACTTGAACTGGGCATGCTCGTCACAATGCCCTCTGAAAGTGGGGAGGCGTATGACGGTGGCAGTGGTGTGTCTAAAACAGTATTTTCTGTTGTTATTTCTTTATGCGTTTTAGCTGAGCAATGGCCCTCTGAGTTATTCTTGTTCAGGACCTGCTCAACAGCCATGGCCCGTTTGTTGATGGCGCTCGCGTGATCCCTGCCATATGGAATTTTGGTGATGCACGGCGTCTTTTCCTCCGCAGATTCCATCCGAGGAGGTGGACGTGGCACCATGACCTTCCCTTGGGTTTTGGCAATCTGACTAACCTCGGTGGCAGACTGAGGTCGTATGACCGTGCCCTTTCTTGTTCGTGAGGAAACAGGACCCGCTCTGCCAAAGTGCTCTTTCCGAGGGACCTTGGGGGCACTGGCTCTGATGCTGTTGCGGTGTACCTTGACCTCATCGGTTTGTTGCTGGGGCAAGTTGACTTGAACATCTGCCCAAGCTTCTTTTGTAAACTGATAACCAGTGGAGGCTGCAGGGGTCATGCCGGGTCCAGTCTTGGGAGTCCCTGAGAACGCACTAAGGCTTAGCTGGTGGTCGTTCGAGTTGTTTTTTGGTTGACAGAGATTGAAGGATTTGCCTTTCATTTTGTTCTGTTTATCTTTCTCTTTTTCCACATGCACTTCATCAAACCAACGCAGCTTCTTTTTGACAGTGTTATTGCCCTCCAGGTCCCTTGTTTTTCTCCGTGCTAATTCAACACTATCCCTGATCGCTAAAGCTACTTGTTTTGCAAAAATCAAATTCCCTGAGCCGTACACACAAGTGGAATCCATGTATTTGGACTGCTTTTTAAGAATTCCCTTACTATATCTGACCTCACATACCGAATCAGACGTCTCTATTGACAAAGGTATTTTCTCGACTTCCTTCTCAGGACATTCAAGACACTTGTACGTATCTGACTGAATATTAGACAAGCAGGTATGCTCCATGGGTTTTGTATTTATTGGCTTCTTAGTATTGGAGTCTGAGTTTGTAACCTTATTGAGATTGTTTGTAGAAGCACTGCATTCTTTGTGAGATGACAGAGCGCTGTTTTCTTTTCCTGTTTGCTGAAGAGCGCTTTCTCTTGACAAATTGTCTGTTGTACTGTTGTACAAAAAAATATTTGGCTTTGGGGGATCCCCAAACAAAATGTCTTTGCTGTTGCTATTTTTGGCAAGCAAAGGAATTTCTGTAGTTGGATATTTTAATTGTCTGTCATCTTGGATCCTCTCCTGTTTGGGAGCCAAGAGGCCCTCTTGTTTAGGATAGGAAGAATCGAGTGCTGCGTTGCCAAGAGCAGCTATATTTGCAATAATGATGTTGCCACCGGGGCTGTTCTGTCGAGTTTTCATCTCATAGGGCTCTAGGTCAGCACTAACATTTTCACTATGAGCTGATAAATTACAGTTGTTCAGAGCAGGCTGGATCTCTGTCTTAAGTCTTTGTTCAATAGATGTGAATTCCCACGAGGCTTTAGAAACATTTATCTTATTATTATACCATCCAGATTCATCTAGTTTTTTCTGGTTTGGTTCATGCCGCTTATTTGCTTGGACTAAGTTATCACCGAGAAGCATCATCGCTGAGAAGTCTGATGTTTGATGACACAAGTCATTTTGCTTTCTTAGGTCTTGATGGGTCCTCTCTGTGCCAAGCAAGAGTGATGAATAGGAACTCTGCAGAGTTTTTGTGAGGTGGTTGAAATCCTCATTTTCCAAACTATCCTTACTTGAAAGGCTCTCAGAAAGACAAGAATCAGACAGGTGGCTACCCTGGAAAATGGAAGCAGAGAGGAGTTGATAAGTGGAAAATAATATATTTTACAACTGTACAGGCATGCCTGTTGCTTATCAGTGCTTACAAGGACCTCCCCTGCGTCCTTGCCACTGATCTCTTTTTTTTTTTCACAAAATGAAAATGAAGACTGTTATAAATAATATACATTCTGAAACAGCTATTAATATACACACATTGCACTAGAGGGTGCTACAGTTTGTAGCATCCACAGGGACTGTTACTGCAGGAAAAGGTTTGTTACAATGCTGCCACCTAGTGGAATCCCCCCAAGATTGATTCTGTTCATCTGGACGTTTTCAGTGGGAGAAACGTTTCAACACTCATCCAAGTGACTTCTTCAGTCTCAGGTGACTGAGGTAGGTTTCCCCAATATTATAAACAGCCCATTATTCGTTCAGTCGTGCTAGTATATATATATATATATATATATAAAAATGAAAAATGAAAAACAAAATCATCATAAATCTGGTCCTTACCAGGTTCTACAATTATTTAAATACGGCATTACAACACATGGCATATTACACTCTGTCTTTATTTAATTACTAAAAATATAGCCAAAATGTAGAAGCAGTACAAGCAGTAAGTACAGCCTCAGAGCATCCACAGAAATTAAGCGCCGACTGAAAGAAACTGTGGCCTCGAAAAAAGCAGAAGAGCTGTCACACTAAAGTAGTTTTGTTTCCTGCACATTGAAATGAAAAAAACAAAACAAACAAAAACAAAATACCTGTGGACTGTGATCGTGCTCGCTCTCTATTCTGCTCTGTTCCAGGAGGAGTTTTGTGTAGGCCTCCACAGCAGAAAGCGCTTGGCGGTGGGAGGATTGAGAAACTGTGGGTGGCTTAGGAGATGGGGAGCAGCTTCTTTAAAAGAGAAAGGAGAATATAAATAAGCAGTGACTGGCTATTTTTGGTATGCAGTAAGATAATGGTTGAAGTTTAAATCTGCTTCTTTTTTACCCATTAACGTTTATATTGCTGGACAAGAAAGAGGACTGCCGAGTGTGCGAATTCAAGGTGCCTTGAATTTGATGGAGTGCATCTTCAATATTTGCAACATTTCTTTTAAAAGCTATGAGACACAAAGGAAAACATATAAATAAACCAAAATATGTCAAGACTGTTGAGTGAAATAGAGGGTGGTACGTGTTAAGGAGCTGAAACTCCCAAACCCTTCATCCAACTTGAATGTGAATACCCTCAAATGAAAGCTGAGAGTCTACGCATTCCGTCCATGTCCATTACACAACTATAACTGGAATATTTTTCAGTACACACGTAAAGAACAAATCTTGTGTCAGTGTCCAAATATATATGGAGCTAACTGTATAATCTACTAACATTGTCGGCGCCTCTCAGAAGGGGGTAAATGTGCTCTTTGGAAACGCTCAGTTGCGTCCTGTACTTGCAGTCTGCGTTGCTGGAGGATGCGGTCTCTTAGGCACTGCTCCTGCACATCCCACTGCTTCCGTCTTTCATCCAAAGCCCTGAGCCATGAAAAAGGGAAGAGCATGAACCTAGGGCACATTTTAATTTATTAAATCTAGTCTGGGCTAAACAGAAACCTGAGTCCCTGCCTAGAGATATGTTTTCAGCAGAGCCATTAATAAATTAAAGACACCATTCACTCCTGGGTTCACTGGTGAAGCCAGTAACAACAGTAATAGTGTAAATAAAATTCCACTTTGTTTTCTTTTTTAAATGTCAGAAGCAGTAGTGTATTAAATAGCCATGAGAAGTACCTCTATCTACTGTATTTACAAAGGCTTATAGTAGCTGAAAATTCATTTTTGAAAATGTGTCATTAAACTATACATGAACTGGAGTTACACCTGTCCTTTAAATGTGCAACATTGTGCCTAATTATGCTGCCTTTTTTGTGTGTGAAAAATCATGTTAAAGATTGCAATTCTGCTGTCTAAAAATAAAACTGAAATGTATTACTGTAAGTGAAGATATAGTATTTCATGCAATCTATGTAATGTTTATGGGTAAGCTTATCCACAGTTTAATTTGCCCCTCCATTAAAGGAACAAATCTAATTTGTGGGGTTCCTCTTGTTCTTGGGTTACGCCTTGTTCTGATGTTACGCAATAAGCCTGACCGTTGCCTACAGCCATCCTTGCTATAACATGCTTTTAGTGCACTAGGTTTAAAAACAGGACCTCTCAGCGTCAGGTCCCAATTATGGAAACACATATTTAGAAGGTGCAAGGGATCTGAACCTCATCGGGATAAACTTTGCAGCTTTAAGCATTCAAAGAAGTCAAGCTTTAATCACCTCTCTGGAAACATAGATCTATTTCCAGGTCTACATTGTGAAATCCTGTCTGCACAGTTGTATCAAAGTCAAGGACAGAACCAGAGGCCCATTCTGAACACCAGCAAAGCACAGCCTACTTTGCTGAAATTAAATGGGCTGCACATATTTCTCTAAATGGGTATGGGAGCGTTATAGATTATAGGTTATAGAAATCGGACAGAAGTGTGTTGTTTAGATGAAACTTTGCTGTTAGTCCAACAATAAAAATAATATATATTCATTTGACAACTGACTTCCTGCGTCGGTTGGTTTCCAGGGAGAATTTGCGTGCTCGAGATTTGCATATCTTCTGCTCTTCAACCAAAAGCTGTCTCTCCTTCTCGAGACTTGCATGATCTCTCAACCTCGAATATCTGGTAGTCATCAGCTGAGGAGAGCAGTTGTTGATGGTAGTCAGAGGATATGTGTCGCGTAAAAGTAATAATCAGTAATGATTAAGTTCTCGTGAATTATACAAGCAGGTCGAATAAAGTTTCAAGTTGGGTCATTACCGAACTCTACATTTGTTTTAAAACGAGCGTGGGTGCACGACACACATTTCTATAACACAAATAACTTCATGCATGTAGGATACGAATGGTAGAAGAAGTGATCTTGTGGAACTTGCATCCTCTGAGGCTGCTGATCTTCGCTGACACCGAGCAGACGTACAGGTTCAATCGGCTAGCAGCTGCTAACTTGTCCTTTTTAGCTAACGTCGGCAGTACGCCGGATTAAGTCACTCAACCATTTTCAGGGCGAAGTGAAACTTGTAGCGTAAATTTCCACATCGTTGCGACCTCCCCTGACCAGTAACAGCCTCATTGTCTTGTGTAAAAGAGTGAGAACAAAAATCCGAATAAGTTGATACGTCCACAGCCGTGTTTGTGTACGCTTGCTCCATGATAGCGACCGAGGACGCGACTCCTTAGCAACCAAGAGAGATTGTTTCTCTTATGTCCAGCAGAGGGCGCAGGACTCCTCCAGACGTGCATGTCGCCTTCAGGCACATTTGGAAATTAAAGGTATCCACATTTTAATGTTAAAAACTTTCTGTGGGATAGTTAAAATGTTTTTACTCAGCTTTTATATCTACTCTTAGAGGAGGGCTTGTAAAATACGAGGATGGGCTGGTATTACTTTTTATCTTTAATAAAAAACAGAAGTTAAGAGGATTATTGAAAATCTGCTTTTTCCAGATTGTGTATGCCATTTTATGGACGAGTGGGCCGCTGCTTTATCTCTTACTTTGTCAAACACTGTATATGGGTATAGTGATGATATTGCTGCTATCCTGCACTCGGGTAATTACATATAATCCCTTTGCCCTCGGCTACAGTTTAAGTCACAACCTGTTATGCTGGAGCGATTCTGCTGATCCAAAGTCCCAGTTTGTCAAAGTGCTTTAATATCTTGCTTTAGGGGGCTTACTGGAAGATTGATTGAAAATAAAGTAAATAATAGATAAATATAATACCCACACCAATACCCATATTTCAAAGGAAATTCTAAAGGAAAAACGCCCTTTGGGCGTGCAAATGCAGCACTTCAAGAGTCAACACTGGACGCAGGGTTAGAGCCACTCTGACAGAAGGTCCAGAGGCTACAGGATGAGCTCGATGACCGAAGCAGATTTGGGTCATAAAGATTAAACAATTAATAAATCATCTGATGGAGCAGTATTTCCCAAGGTTAGTGAAGCGCGTGTTTTTTTCCCTTTAAATCTCTCTCTCTCTACATATATATATATGACAGATAATGATATTGTTATATTTCCATAATATCGATGTTATTGCTACTTTTACGATGGTACAGAAAGCTTTCATTTCATTTGTTTTCTCCATCTAGCTCTTTAGATGATATAGGAAGGGAAACAAAGTTCACCAGAAAATATGTTTCAAATATTATTTTGATCTTCACTTATTAAATCCTTATTTAAACCACTTCGGTTTAAATAAGGATTTTTTTCACCTTCGCTGGCCTAACAGCAGGATACATATTCAGTTTATATTGTATTCGCAAATATAAACGATCTGCCCCTCTATCAGAACAAATTCTGCATGTATTGCATGCATTTAACGGATTGCTCAGTTACTTAAAATCTTGTTACTAATGTCACTAATTATGACTGAATACACTGGACATCGTCAACTTCTGTCATCATGGTGGTTATTTGTGCTGAAGCAATTAGCTCCTCAGATAACCTTGTTATTCAAATGTAATTAGTGAGCAGAAAGTTGATTTTCTCTTTTAAAAATGGCGATTTAATTAGCAATAAAAATAGTCACTGTCATCAGGTATGACCTCAGCTTAATGTCTGTGGTTAAGACGTAACACGTTCTAAGTTTTCCATGATCAGCAAGTGGTGTTATGTATAGTCTATTTTGGATTATTCAACAGTAACTAAATTAAAAAGACATGTGAATCCAGCAGAGGCTGAATGGTCAGTGTCCTCCCATGAAATGAAGGAGAGCAGATGATGAATCTGTGGGTGGTGTCACACATTTAGTGTGAGTTATAAATCAGCAGAGACCCACTGTGCACACTGTTGTTCAGTCACTGGTTGGATCACTGCTGTCTCATTGTCCAGCCCTTTTTGTGATATAAGGTAAAAATTATCCTTTAAAGCAATAGAATATTTGTTTATCTTCCTCGAGAGAAATTATTAATCTTACTTTAGCAAAGGAGGGATTACCAGCTGAGAAGGTAGTTCTATTTTGGGTTACAGAAATAATTTTACAAACCTAAAATGTGATTGTAGCCCTGTGTTAAAGATCATATGACTAAATACACTTACTTGTTTTTAGATGGAGCAATGAAGAGAAAGCCACGATGCTAAGACAAATTGTGGTCAAACCCCGGAGACAAGCTTTTTGGGGGGCCGGTTACCCATTTCATCCTCACTCTTCCTCTTGCCTTTCTATGAAGGAGGAAGTTTTTTTAGAAGCTGCAGAATATGGCAATATCCCTGAAGTGAGGCGGATGTTGGAAGAGCTGCCAGAGCTCAATGTTAACTGTGTCAACTACATGGGACAGAATGCACTGCAGCTGGCTGTTGCCAATGAGCATCTAGAACTTACCAGACTTCTTCTAAAGAAGAAAGACCTCGCCAGAATAGGAGATGCTTTGCTGTTAGCCATCAGTAAAGGTTACATTCGCATAGTAGAGGCCATACTGAACCACGAGGCTTTTGCAGACAGTCAAAGGCTGACTAACAGCCCCAGCCAGGCAGAGATGCATGATGACTTTTTCTCCTATGATGAGGATGGGACACGGTTCTCTCATGACATCACTCCCATCATTCTGGCTTGCCAGTGCCAAGAGTATGAAATAGTGCATATACTTCTTCTTAAGGGAGCCAGGATAGAACGACCCCATGACTACTACTGTCAGTGCAAGACCTGTAGTGAGCAGCGGAGGCATGACTCTTTCAGCCATTCACAGTCCCGCATCAATGCATATAAAGGTCTAGCCAGCCCGGCATATCTCTGTCTCTCCAGTGAAGATCCTGTGATGGCAGCGCTGGAACTGAGCAATGAGCTTGCAGTTCTGGCCAACACTGAGAAAGAGTTCAAGGTACAGTAATTACAGTGTTCACTCAGGATGCATATTGATGTTTTTGCCAGTCTGTTTATGTGCTTCACTCATTCACAGTGCATATGCTGCTGTTCTCTGTTACAGAATGATTATAAGAACCTGTCCATGCAGTGTAAAGACTTTGTGGTGGGGCTCCTGGATTTGTGTCGAAACACAGAGGAAGTGGAGGCTATTTTAAATGGGGACAAAGAATCATATCGTAGCTCAGACACCACGAACAGACAAAACCTGATTAGGTTAAAACTTGCAATAAAATATGAGGTTAAGAAGGTAAGCACATGAGCACTCTTTAACTTTTTTTTTTTTAATCAATCTTGCATCCTTCATCAACCTCATGTTTGAATATGTAAAGTGTGTAAAGTAATCCTTTTCTCTTCCTGTCTCTGTCTGTCTGTCTTTGTCTTGCATGAACACACACATGCACACACGCAAACAACATATACCTTTAAACTCAAATGAGGCAGTTTGTGGCACATCCAAACTGCCAACAGCAACTCCTTTCCATCTGGTATGAAAACCTATCTCGACTCCACCAGCAAACAACAGCAGTTAAGATTCTTCTTGTTCTTGGTGTAGCTCTTGGGTTGCCTATACTGGCTTTTATTTACTGGATAGCACCATCAAGTAAGGTTAGTTTACAAAAAAAGTTGCACATAACCTAATAACCTGCCATACAAATGTTACATTATGCCTGCTGAACTTTAAATTGCCAAATTCTGGTAACACTAAGTTAACAAAGCTGTAATGTAGGATTGCGCTGACTTTTTTAGTTTTCTATGAAGTTTTTCTCATCATCAATGTTTCAGTTTTCATGACTGGCTTAAGCACTGGCATGTATCTTTTGATGTATAAAATATATCACTGAAATATGTAAAAAAAAAAAAAAGTGATTTTAGGTTTTGTTCTGTTTGTTGTCTCTCGCTTCAGTTTGGGAAACTTATGGGCGGCCCTTTCCTGAAGTTTGTGGCGCATGCAGCTTCCTTCATGATATTTCTTTGCCTACTGGTCCTGAATGCAGCAGACCGCTTTGAGGGAACTTCACTGCTGCCCAACATGACCATCCATGATTACCCTTCACAGCTTTTTCGTATGAAGACCACGCCCTTCACCTGGATGGAAATTCTCATCATATCTTGGGTCATAGGTCATAAGCGTAAACACACTTTGTCCCTCATCAATATACTTATGGATTTCTCATTATTTTGTGTGGGAGGCTGTAGCTCAGGTGGCAGAGCAGGTCAGCCACTAATCAGAAGGTCGGTGGTTCGATCCCAGGCTGCATCCTGGCTGCATGCCAAATATCCTTGGGCAAGATACTAACCTTGCCTACTGGTGGTGGTCAGAGGGCCCGGTGGCGCCTGTGTCCGGCAGCCTCGCCTCTGTCAGTGCGCCCCAGGGCAGCTGTGGCTACAATGTAGCTTGCTATTGCCAGTGTGTAAATGGGTGGATGACTGAATGTAGTGTAAAGTGCTTTGGGGTCCTATGGACTAGAAAAGCGCTATACAAATGCAGGCCATTTACCATTATTTTAGTCAGGGTCCTCATAATATTACACTGCTGTGCATGTCAGGGTAAAAACATCAGAATCATTCAAGATTTATTAATCTTCACACATCTGCTATGATACAAATTGCCCACATTCACCAAGAAAATCTCAAACTACAGACCAGACTTTGAAGCCATGTCAAACATGATTTACCAGTAACAGCAATAAAAATTCCTATGTGATGTAAATACTATCCAAATCTTAGTAATACTGTTTGTACATGATAAGATTTTATTACACTATTTCATATAAGAGCGCAAAAATGGGACTGCCAATCACTTTTTTTTTTCTCCACAGGGAAGATCTGGGAAGAATGTAACAACATTTGGTCCCAGGACATCCGGGAGTACATATCAGAACCCTGGAACCTTCTAGACTTTAGCATCCTCACCATTTTTATGACGTCTTTCACTGCCAGATTAATGGCTTTTTGGCATGCATATTCAGCCCAGTGTTATATTGACAAGCACCATACTAGCCTGTCCAACATGACGTTGCCCTTTGAAATACAGTATTTCCAGCTTGGTAAGTGTAGACCAAAAAAATTCAAGTGTTGTTGGTATTATGGGTAAGGATTCAATATTTGTTTACATTGTTAAAATAAAAGGTTGCTGGTCTTAGATTTTAATTTTGTTCTAATGTTGCACTGGACAAAGAGACAAACAAACTTTTAGGTGTTATCTTCATAGCCCAAGTAATTTTTTTAATTCATCATTAAAATGAAAAATGATCTTTATTGGTATTTGATTTATAAATCTTAACACAAGTAATAATATTAACAGAGACAAAGTTTAGATCATAAAACTTGTTCTTACATGCAGCATCTCTCTCTCTTTTTTTTTTCCTAGCTCGAATCCACTGGATGCCCTCAGACCCGCAGCTTATTTCCGAAGGCCTTTACGCAATTGCCGTTGTGCTTAGTTTCTCCCGCATTGCGTACATCCTGCCCGCCAACGAGCGCTTCGGGCCTTTGCAGATCTCTCTGGGAAGGACGGTGAAAGACATATTTAAATTCATGGTGGTGTTCGTAACAGTGTTTGTGGCTTTCATGGTAGGAATGTTCAATCTGTACTCATACTACCTTGGAGCCAAACACAACGATGCCTTTACAACGTAAGTGTCAAACGACTTCAAAAACGCAGTTTTTAGAAAAATATGATCAAATGTTTCCTTTACACACAAAACGTGTCTAATAAATATGGCACAATGGTTGAACTATACTAAATTCTGATTTCTGTATTACTCCAGGCTTGAAGAGAGTTTTAAAACATTATTTTGGGCCATCTTTGGGCTGTCAGAAGTGAAATCAGTGGTGATTGACATCAACCATAAGTTCATTGAGAATGTAGGCTACGTTCTGTACGGGGTGTACAACATCATCATGGTGGTCGTCTTGCTGAATATGCTCATTGCTATGTTTAACAGCTCTTTCCAAGAAATTGAGGTACAACTTCATCACTGATATTTCTAATTTAGAAGTGATTTGACTGGTACTGTATCTTAAGGCCGATTGCCAAATTTATCAGCGTTTTAAATTTCCATCTTTTTTGTTTTTGTTTTTTTTGCTGCAGGATGATGCAGATGTCGAGTGGAAATTTGCAAGAGCTAAACTCTGGTTCTCTTACTTTGACCATAGTGGCACACTGCCTGTGCCCTTCAATCTTGTGCCCTGCCCAAAATCAGTATCTTGTCTATTGCTGAGTATAAAGGATTTCATCTGGAATGTACCTCCCGGCAGACACACAAAAAAATCACGCAATGAGATGGAGCTTAACAATGTGAGGCACCACCAGTGTCGTTTGATGAAACAACATTTTAATCAAGGAATTTTCAGTTTTGTTGAATGTACTAGTTGGAATGTATATCGTCTCAGCGGGTCTACAGGGCCTTCTTTTGTCACATTAATAGGTACAGCTTGGGGTTGTAAGTACCTATGTTAACACCTTCTTCTTTTGGTTGTTTTTGTCTTAGTTAAGACGACAGGACGATCTGGCTGGGGAAACATCTCTTTGTCCAACCCGTCATCAAGTAAAGCTTTTTAAATCTCCAATAACTGCTTAATAAAGGAGCTTTCAGTAAATTGTCTTTCCTGATAAAGGTTTTGCATACATAAACAAGTGCACATAAAAAGTGCAAAGTTTGTCATTTATTTTGGTGTCATCTATGGAATCATACCTATGAAACAGTATAAGGCATAAAATAAATTTGCTGTATATAAACATAAGGACCCATAACATGTCCGTCCAAATAGTCCAAATTGTGTCTTGTGTGAGGGAAATAATTAGCAGAGCAGAATAAAACTATAATCATGACTTTGTTACTTTATTACAGAAAATAATGAATTGTCTCATTAAAAGATACATCTTAAAAGCACAGAGGGATAAAGATAACAATGAAGTGAATGAAGGTAAGTTCTTCTGGGCTACTTTTCATGCCAGGATCACATAAAAAACACAATTTTATCCTTTTCACTTGCTGTTCCTCAGGTGAACTGAAAGAGATCAAACATGACATCTCCAGCCTTCGCTTTGAGCTCCTGGAAAGGGAGAAGCACGATAAGAAGACACTAACAGAGCTCATGAGGCAGCTGGAAGAAGTAATGCATGCGAAGCAGAAAGAAGAGCAGAAGCATACACTGGATATGGTTTCTTAAAAACAATAAAGATTAGAAATGTATTTACTGGACACACTCCATCGTTCTCATTAATGAGGGATTCAGTCAAGGCCAAATGTTTCTGTGACACAGACTTAACACACAACTTTCAGACACAACTTAGCTGATAAAACTACATATTTTGTATTCATTATAAAAAAAATTCCTCCATTTTCTCCATTGTGTAAACTTATTAATTTGTTTGTCTTTTGATTTTTTTTCCGTGCCTGTGTCTGAACAGTTTGCTTATTGCTACAATAAAGGAACTGTAATGTAACTTTTCCTGTTGCTTTGACTAGGCTACAGTTCTGAGTTGACTGCTGTCATCTGCACGATTTGTTTTGGAGGTAATTCACCTGGTGCTGAAAACCAGAAAGCGGTTCAGATAAAACAGAAAGATATGTTTGATTGTCTCAGTCGCAACACTCAATTAAGCTTCTTTCTGATAACTGCGCTCAGTGTAGCTGGAGGAAAGTAGTTACTTTTTCTTTAATGTAACTTCAGTTAATCAATACAACTCCAGGCTTGATGTTCAAAACTCTATAAATAAATTTTCTTAAATGTTGTTCTTTGTCAAAATATTAATTACCCGAGTATAATGTTTATTTAATGTTATTAAAGTTACTGCGGGTTATCTTCATCCCATGAGAGATTATGCGTTTTTAAAATCATTGCACCACATGCTGTTGTGCTCTCTCATGCTTGGTGTTAGGCAAAATATCTGAGAACAGTGTGACCTGTCATGTAGACATCCAGCTCGCCTCCATATAGTGAGGCAGAAAGACTAAAACAGGCTTTAACTGCCAAGCCTGTGAATAATGCAGCTGTGAAGCATTTACACCAAGGACAGACATGGCTGTTATAAAACAGCGAAACTGAAACAATTACCACCAGAAGAATCTATAACATTAACATCCCGGGGAAATTTACCCATGTGTCTGAAATATTCGAAATTTGATTAAATGAGAGGATTTTTCGAAGCCTGTTGGTGGTCAATGGGAGCTATATTTAAAGTTTAAAAACCTGTGAGAAAACTAGGCCATTGCAGCACATTAAAGAACACATTATGGAGATATGAAGAACAATTACAGCATGAGAATTGTTTCTGATGTTGTCAAAAACATGACGCAGGAGATAGGGGCCAAGGTCGTTGTGTGAATAATAACGACATGCATCAGCAACATTCACATTTCCTTTAAAAATAAAACCCTCTATAATATCTAACAAGGTTGAGGCTAAAGATAAAACAAAAATGTAATTCAAGGTAAAGGGCAATTTTATAAACAGTAGCCATTAGATGGCCACATGGGTGATAGTCTTCACTTTATCAAAGTCTTTTTATATATTCATCTGTCTACAGTAAAATTATGATGCTTAAACGCAGGGTTAGTTTCCGAGCACTATGAAATCGATTAAATATGAAAAAGGAAACAGTCAATTAAAGTTACAAAAAATATTCCTTTGAAGAAAACTAATAAAACAGACAAAAGTTTGTGATTTAGCAGAAATCACAAGGGTGATGTTGGAAATGATTATCCATTTTGCGAGTTACTGGGGTTTATCTTCGTCTTTCCGATGGCGATAAGAGTTTATAGTACTTTCTCCTTTGGTAATAATGCCTTCCCCATATTTTACTTGATTCATGAACTGTAGGGCGGAGACAAAAGACCATTGGCATTGAAGTGATGCACTGTTGATTCTCCTCTTTGGTCTATTGTTTAAGTCTGGTGTGAGCGCAGTGCAACCACATAGATGTCTTGTCTTGGATTCTTCCCCTGGCAACCTTTGGAGGACCGTTATAGTCAGAATGAGGAATACTACGAATATGTGAAACAAGAATAAAAACAATCGATGTGACTTTTAAAGATGACTACTACCAGCACAAGGTTATGCTTATAAATCTGCCGAGATTATCGACTGGGGGTCGTAGTTGCGCTCTCATCAACATTGGCCAAAACTTCGTTTTATTTGTGAAGTGAAAAAATATAGATATATATTAATGGAATAGACCTTGTGTGAAAGAAAGACAAGTGACTGCCTTTTTCCACGGGGAGGAGGACTACAGGAAGGTTACCAAATCACAGCTTATCATACACCTTCCAACCTCCGAGCGCCCTCCACTCTCTGTTGTGCGCTTAGAGGTTCACAAAATGGAGAATAAAACAAACGGGAAGATGGGCACCAACAGTACTTCGGTCGCTGATTCCACCGAAACAAGCCTAAGTGACGTGATTGAAGCTGGATACAGTAGGTCGAATACAAAATTGCCGGCCGATTCACGGTTTCTAAATTGCATGTCCTCTGTGCGTAATTTTGGAAACGTTAACACACTGATCCAAGGTCTTAATTCAAGCCCTGACTGCGCAGTTTTTAAAGACTGTAACACAGTCGATCCTTCACTTGGAGCAAAACATTTTTATGACCGTAACAGAGACTATCTTAAATGTGATGGTGTTCCGTGGGAGGATTTTGTTAAACTTCAGAGGACAAACGTGGCCGCATCCGAAAGTTTACCAGGCGCAGGTCTCCCTTCTACCTCCGGGGCTTGCAAGTTCATCAAAGATGAAAAGGAGCCTTCTGTGATTATGGACATCCCCTGTCACAACTTTGATCCATCACTCGAGATTTCCGCTCTCGATACCTGTTCTGACACCGACAGGAAGCAGCACTTAGGGCTTAGCAAAGGTGAATCGACAAGTTTCGATCCCAACGCGCAAACAGCTGGGCAATTGTCGATATATAAGACTGATGTTCCTCGTTGGCAGATGCAAGCATCTCCAGGTGAGACCCAGTATTGGGGACAGTCGGCGGGGGTAAACGAGGACCCGTTCAGAACTAGTGGCTACAATGTGATGCAGAACCAGACCCAGACTCTTCCTCAGAGGAACCCAGCTCCTTTCTCCACATTCCCCGGGTAACTACTACTCAGCGTGATAACTGCCGACAGAATCTTAATCATATTAATCATAACAGTGTCGCAAAACTTTTAACACAGTTTGGATAGGTGTGAATGTTGGCACGTGTAACTCGAGGATCAAAGAGTAGCCTAATTAATTACACAACTGTCAACACATACTTTATCATTTTACAACGACTAACGGTTTTCTAGGTATTTCTGAATGTAACAAAAAACATTTTATCTAATGCGGAGTCCACAGCGCTCAGTAGTCTTTGTCTGAATATTTTTTCTCTTCACATATATTTACTTTCCCCCCCAGTATGCCACCCCAGAGACTGTGTATGATCTGTAGTGATGAGGCATCTGGCTGCCACTATGGAGTCTTAACGTGTGGGAGCTGTAAAGTATTTTTTAAAAGAGCGGTTGAAGGTGAGCAAAGAAAATCGTTAACAAATGTCAAAATAACCACAGTGTGTGTGTGTATATGTGTGTTTGTGTGTATGAATC
>NW_005187467.1:1210275-1250992 GCF_000239375.1 Pundamilia nyererei | reverse complement strand
TATATATATATAGTTTTCACTGCTTTACTCCTTACTGTCTTTTTCTTTCTTTTGATTCTGTCCTCATGTCCCTCATTTAAAATGCTGCACAATGTACTACTAACGTAATACTGCGATATTTAAACAAATGAAAAATCTCTCTTAGTGCTTAGACATGTATTTTCTATGTTAATCTTTATAATTTTTTCCTAAAACCAAGTTAAAAGAATAATAATGACCTTTTGTGGTAGTTGTTAAAGGTTATTAGTATCACAGTTACTAGTGTACATCCTGTTCTTCCACTTGGAGTTTTTTTTTCTCCTGTTATCTTTCAATGTGAGATATATTAGAGCCACTATGTCTCACCGTGGCCATGTCACTCTGTCCTCACAGCCTTGCCTCTATCTAATTTTCTGCCAGAGTGCTGCCTCAGCGTGGAGTAGAGTATTCATGCTAATAGTCAAGAACTCTTCAACACATTCTCTTCTTATTAAAGACCTCTCCCGTTTCCTACATATTTGGAATGGAGAACTGCTAAAAATGTTTTGCATTGTCTGTACCTATTCATTCAACAGGCCATCACAGCTATCTCTGTGCTGGGCGGAATGACTGCATTGTGGACAAAATTCGGAGAAAAAATTGCCCTGCGTGTCGCCTTCGAAAGTGCTATCAAGCAGGAATGATGCTTGGAGGTATCATTTGGTTTTATTTATCATGTAGTCCCAAGAAACCATGATTAAAACCAAAGAGAATATTCTGCATGTTTAGATTAAAAAGAAAATCATGACTCAAAAAAACAACAAAAAACCCCTCAGGATATTTTACTCTTTCAAATGTCTTATTGGCACGAATTTAGTGGTTTCCCATCAGATCAAACCAGAACTTGTGTTCACGTCACAGGGAGGAAACTGAAGCGCTTTGGGGCCTTGAAAGACACAGGTTTGACCCCATCCCTGATGTTCCGGTCCCACATGACCATGCCCGGTGACAGCCAAGCCTTGACTCCCATGTCTTACATACCAGGCATTCATGAGCTACAAGTCTCCCAACAAATGCTCAACATCCTTGAAAACATCGAACCAGAGGTGGTGTACTCTGGTCATGACAGCTCCCAGGCTGATGCTCCCCATCTTCTGCTCACCAGTCTCAACAGGCTGTGTGAGAAACAGCTGATGTGGATTGTGAAGTGGTCAAAATCTCTCCCAGGTAACAGCTTTCTGCATCTCAGGGCCATCACAGTTGTTGTCATGGGGATCTAGTGGCGGGCCTTGTTGGAAGTCTAAAGTCCTAAACGCCAAGATAGAAGACTTTGTAATGCCTTGAATATTGTCACCGAGTGTTTGACAGGAAATTTTAATATAGTTTAACATGACTGTAAACACCTACTGAGACAAAAATGTTACTGTTACTGGAAAACCATATATATACGAGAAGAAATGTTATGAATGAAATGTTCTTCTTTTTCTTTTTTTAGGTTTTCGTAATCTACACATCAATGATCAGATGACACTCATCCAGTACTCGTGGATGAACATGATGGTGTTCTCTCTTGGGTGGCGCTCCTTTCAGAATGTCACCGGTGAACATTTGTACTTTGCACCTGATCTGGTTCTTAGCCAGTAAGTAACCACAGTCATCGGCAATTGAAGATGGCTTTCGGTTGGTGATGATTCATGAACTCTTTTATCCATAAGTTAGTGATTTCAGTAGAGAAAGAGTCTACTGGTTATCCAGAGACGTAAACCATTTTGTGCTTTTGTCCATTAGGGAGCAAATGAGGAGATCTCCAATTTACGACCTCTGTCTAGCGATACAGTTTATTCCTCAGGAGTTTGCAAATCTTCAAGTTACACGCGAAGAGTTTCTTTGCATGAAAGCCATAATATTGCTCAACACAGGTAAGACTGTTATGCTAGGGCTGTTCGATATAACCATATATATCAGATGACGATATAAAAACGTCTATCGTTGCATTTTACACTATCGTTTGTTTCGTGGTGTCACAAAATAAACTGTTTACGGCAATATTTTTTCATTATTTTGATGGTCACTGTAGTGGCTATATTAATTTCTTAAAGTTCTCTCTTTCTCTTATATTTTATATAACCACACTACAGACAGACAAGCGCTTGTTTTTATGCGTTGTCGTTATTTCGACCTAAACCTTTCACAATAAAGCTCAAGATCCCGTTGAGACTTTTCAAAATAAACTGAATCAGAGATTTTGGTCATATAGCACGGCCCTATTTCACGCTGTTAAGGAGACTTACAAACTAAGCTATGATCAGTTACAGCTGCACTGCACAATAAAGACATTTTTATAAAAGCAGTGTGCATCTTGACAAGATTTATGTAGCAACTGCTATCAATCCTAGTTTTACTAACGGCATTTACCTTTAAAATCATTGCTGGCTGGTACTTGCATAACATCTCCCCAGTATTTCTTTACTTCTTCTAACAATACCGTTTTGAAATGTTTAGTGCAATTTTAAATATGCAAATATCTTCTCTGCACTTAGTGCCTCTTGAAGGATTAAAAAGTCAGGCAGCATTTGATGAAATGAGACAAAACTACATTCGGGAGCTGACCAAGGCTATTCAAATGAAGGAGAAGGGCATCGTGGCAAGTTCCCAGCGATTCTACCACCTCACCAAACTCATGGATGCCATTCATGATGTAGGCTCCCCCACAGAGCTCAGTATAACCGTATATATATTTTTGCCACTTTAACAACTACCAAGACACAAATTGATGTTTCTTTTTTAACAGATAGTAAAGAAGATCAACCTGTTCTGTTTGAGTACCTTCATCCAGGCAGATGCCATGAAAGTGGAGTTTCCAGAGATGATGTCAGAGGTCATTGCCTCCCAGCTTCCCAAGGTCCTTGCTGGCATGGTGAGGCCCCTCTTATTCCACAGCAAATGACATTGCCAACACAGATACTGCAGCTCTGTGAAGACAGCTTGTGTCTGGATTACTCATCCCATTGTTACTGGATTCTTCAGAGCCTTCATTTTGCCAAAATGCCTCTAATTTGCTTGAGGTTAAACAGGATGACCAGGTTTCTTAAAATGTTTTTAGCAGAGACATATCTTGAAAATGATACATTTAGAGGCATCAATCAATAAAGTTCCTATGTTTTATTCAGGTGTATCCACCATTTCCATTCCTACAAGTTGTGTATAAAACTTGCTTTGAACATAGTAGGTTTTAAGAAAACCATTAGAGATATTTTTGTATTCAAAACAAATAAAAAATAAATACAAAAATGCTAACATTTTTCAAGGAAAGGTGCAGAATAAATTGAAATTTGTGACTTAGGCTAATCAATACAGGATACCAGCATAGTAACTCACCATACCTACTTAAGGAAGGTGAAACCTTTAAAATAACTTTGTTTAAAATATTTATAAGAACGAAAAGTGAACTATGAGCCATATTTTCTTAACAAAACTTAGCTCACCAGCTTTAATTTACATGCATATCTGCATCAACATAAATGTACATGTAAATAATGAGATCTTAATGCGATGCAAGCGACAACTGCAAACATGTTTATTACCATTAATATTGCACTGTTAAGAAATCCAGACCATTCAGGACAATAACCACATTTTCTCCTGAGTTATCGCAACTTCTGAGTTCTTTGGCCAGGAAATGCGACAAATTTGAAGTAAAACATTACTGGCTTGACAAGCTTAAAGGGTCCAAATGTAAAAAATAAAATAAAATTTATTGTCATGTCTTTATGGATAGGAAGAACACTTGAGGAGAACTTTACTGCTACAAAGCTTTATCTCCACTCACTAACTATAGCAAAGAAATTTGGACAACTGGTCTATCATGCTTAAGTTTATTTATAGACATGTTTATGCACTGTCAGGATACAGTAGATGTCTCCAAGGCATCAAACTTCCAGTATATAAAAGGATGCCAAATGTTACATATTTGGGATATGAATATCATTTCAATGATATAACTTGCCCCTGCAAATTCAGACTCTAAGGGAGTACAAGTCCGGCATCGCTGTTCAAGGCCGCTTTGCATTCCTAACATGTAAAAGGAAAAGAAAAGAACATCCTGATCTTGGCAACAGCGAAACTAAAAATGCACTCCCAGAAACAATTTGGCTAGCCAGAGAACCCTTTACTTCAAAGTGACCTTGTTGTTAATTTTTCTTTTATGCTTTTCTTAAACGGTATCAATGAAGTTAACTTTTTATGTAATTAGAAACATTTCTTTAGAAAAATGCTGTGACAGAAATAGAACTTTATCTGTTAACGCTATGCTTGTCTAGTTGTCATTACCAGTACACCGGTGTATCAAGGACACTTCTCGTAACATTCATTTGTAACATTATAAAACAAACATGTGATATATATCATTGTGAGCAGTGTATAGTAATAATAAAAATAATAATGTCATTAGAAGTAAATATCTTTTGATGTGGAATTACAGAGAAAAAGACTTACAAACTTTAATGTACATTACAGTACCGTGTAGCTACTGAACCAGAAAGTGCACTGCAGCAGTGAGGAGATTCAGTGGATGAGCAATGATCAGAGTACAAAAACATGAAAATTAAGGTGCAAACCCATTATACATTTTTTTTTCTATTAGATTCAAATAGATCTTCTCATTTTAAATCACAGCTTGTTAAATTACAGTCAATACAAATGTTTATGAGACAGCAGATTTTCATTAACTTCTTGATGAATATGTTTTGCTAATATAATGGGAAGTTAAAATATGATATTTTTCTGAGAATAAAATGTGTGAAATGGGATATGATATTGTTTGGTGATTTTGTAAGTGAACGCTGTCACTCAGTGCAGCCAGCAGGCAACATAGTTAAATCTAACAATAATGTCCATTCTCCAGAAGCACACAATAGTCATTACAGTAAGGGAGGTATATCTTTGGACTTGTCGCACTGTTTAAGCAATTATTGACCTGCTTGATAACTGCTAAAAATGCATAATATGCATTAGTATAATAATAGGGAGATTTAAGCACATTGTGTGATTTGTTTTCCATGGATACCATGAAAAGATGCAAAGTTTACCACCTGTCAGAGGAAGACAACATAATTCTCTGGGATTAAACCTGTTTTTCCCTCGTATGTTGCTTGGAGCCAGCCTGGTTCAACAGAGGGGTAGACTACAGGACAGAAGAGAGAAAAACATACCGAGCCAGTGAAAAAACAGATTCAGACTTCTGATCTGGAATAAGCTGATTTGAATCACTGAGCCTATATTTGACTGCATAATTTACAAGAATTATTGAATATTAGATTGAGGAGGGCTCTGGGCTAGTCTGCTCTTCAGATTCAGTCCCCATGAAGTATTTGAATTTTAGCCATCGTGAAAGAAACGCAAACAGTTTAAACCATTAAAACTAAACTAAATTATTGCGGAGATTCACCAAAACAAAGGGAAACAGCTGTAAAATGTCCGGTAAATACAATCTAGCAGAGATGTGCTGAATTAAGATGTAGAGAAAATGGAGAACAATAAAAGTCTGCCTGCTAGTAAATTGTGGGGAGCATCTGTTGACGTTTTTGCATTTGGCTCTGCTGGCTGTGCTAAGAGGAAACCGGCACTGGTGCCTTTCATTACTAGGTTACAGTGACCTGCCTAGACTGTTTGTGGGCCAAGTCATCTCTTAATGGAAACAAGCAGGAGGCAATAAAAAAAATCTTGGCACTGTTTGGATGTCCATAATGTATATGGGAGTGTCGCGCTAAGAGCAAAAACTTTCCATTTCAACACTGGAAATTCACCAAGTTCCTGCTCTTTGCTGTCAGCACAAGTCAGGCAAATTACCCCCTCTGTGTGTACAGTATTTACACTTCCGATCAGCCTTTCAACGAATCATTTGCAATCTTGAATCCAAGCACTTTTGCTGTAAAGCGAAGGTCGGCTTACAAGCAGACAGTTAAATGTGCTTATGTGTTTGCGCTTTTTCTGCTCACCGTTTGAGAAGTGTGCCCCCTGTGGAAAGCTGAGCTCATGACTGTGCTCTGCCTCACAGGAATACATTGCCTTGGCATCTCTGTAAAGACAACAAAAATATGCTTTGTAATCGCAGATTTAAGGAGATGAGCGTGGGATCGATTAGGTCAAACTCTTGTTTGGGGTCGTAATTTTTTATCACCTTCCAACTGGAGCAGACTGTTGGGTGGAGGCATTTTCAAAAAGCAATGCTCGGGCAGCCACCCTGAAAACAATTGGAAAAAAAACAATAGAGTTCAGTGCACTTCATTGTGTAAAGTATGTCAAGCTGTAATTATGCCATTTAAGACATGCATGAGTGACAATTAAGATGATTTTAAAATAATGAAACAGTGTAACTGTGTGTTATCTATTATAATGTATCAGTGCTGTCTTAGTTTACTTGCTCTTGCCAGCATTTTTCATTGTTGAGAATGAAATGAAAGGCTTAACCACACAATATGGGAGGTTTCCTTCCTCCTGGCAGACTCAGCTTTAACACAAAGCTAAACTGAGTTAAACTATATAACGAGGCCGCACTTGACCCTGGACATAACCCCAGAGTCATGGGGACAACAGAGACTAGGGCAAGCTAGCTGGATGCTATACGGGAAAACTAATTGAAAGACAAGTGTGACTGGTTTCTTAGACAAGACAAGTCAAACTATCTATTCATCTCAAGAGATCCAGTGCAGACTGGTGCTGGGTCACGGCAACCCGAGAGCAGGCAGAACGTAATTAAGGCCAGCTCTCCCACCAGAGCAGGAAAGACATAAATCTCACAACACGCACTCATCTGTCCTTAGAAACCTCTCGATGCTCGTAAACAGATGAAGGAGGCAGAAAACTCAGAGGGCAAACAGAGAGGAAGGGAGAAAGAAAATCAAGTATATATGTAAAAGCCTGTTTGCCTTGTATTTATTTTGTGGAGACATGTTAAAACTCTAACTTGTGATGAGAAAAATGATTTGCTTTTTAAAGCTCTTTACACTGAGCCAGGTCTTTGGTAGCCATTGCTGACTGAAGTGTCCATCCTGCGGCGGATCGCTTGTTTTGGTGGAAGGTTTGGGTGCTCAGTAGGCTTTAAACTCTCTTTGGACTCCAGTGTTGATAAACTTTGGACAGATCCAGAGCAGCTCCTGTGGCCTGAAGGGCGACATACAAATAATAACTCGTAAATGACACATAGAAACAAAAGGCAGACACTAAGGAACAGCTATCACGCTGCACCAAATAAATCAGGAAATAACAAAATATTCTCGAGCTACTGTCAGTTTTTGAAAGCCCTTGAAGGATAAATCATAACAGTGAAAACTACCCAGTTTATCTATTCTGTCCTGAAATTTCACTTTCATGAGATTCTGATCGACTTGATTTTAAGTCAAAATAACTGCAAATTACGTTTCAAATGGCATCGCTTCACGATTATCGTACCTTCGGATATATGCAATGATTTGAGAGAGGGTGCCGTGGAGCGGTTTAGCAGCTCTGGCCTGAGGTCAGCACGACAGTGTGGGGCTTTCTTGGGTGCAGGAGACAGCCTTGGTGTTGTGCTGACTGAGGACGAGCTAAGAGCATCCTCTGACTCGCCATCTGTGCGTCCCGTGTCCTCCCTGGAGCTCGAGTCGGGACTGCTGACAAACACGGCACTCTGGGGGCCATTTGAAAGCTGTGAAGGTGTCCGGCGGAGGTCCAGGAGTGACTTGTCCTGACATGTCCTCTGTCTAGAGGAAGCTGTTTTGGAGGAGGTGTTTTGCTCCGAGGAATGGGAAGACAGAGACTCCATACTCCCCATGGGGGTGCTGTCTGGACTGCTGCTCAAAGCGTCACCTATGCAGGGACCAGAGACGAGGCACACAAGGCCCTCATTAAAACCTGCTTAGCAAGTAAAAGATTTTAGCTTCTTTGCAATTTAGACAAAAAATGTTTAGATATTATATTATTCATTAGCTTTAGAGAGCTGGCCTAAATGTAGGAGACTGCGTGTAAAGATTCCTAAAAGATATTAAAGGCGTGGTTTAACAAATTGTGACACTCATCACTTCCTTGGTACTCACTATCTGCATCTGCAAGACACAGTGTGGGAGTGTAGAGGCTCCGGGGTTTTCGGGGCCCGGTGGACAGACAGATGGCCCTGCTCCTGCGAGAGCCAGGTCGACTCTGGGGCTGGGGCAGAGGCACATTGGGATCTGGAGGCTGGTGGAAGATCTACAGGTCCAGAAAGAAACACTGATTACTCAATACAAATACAGAAACTATGTATTTCTATACAGTCTGACATTTCAACATGATTTTTATCAGTACTCTTCAAACGCTCTCAGTACCCATTTATATATTTTGATGAACTAACCTCTAACTAACAAATCTTAACCACCAGACATCTAGCAAATCTTGCTTTTTATATCTCTGGTTTAACGGTTCTGTAAGTAAAGATAATTATAGCAGCTATGTAAAAGTATAGTAAAATATTTATCCTACATAAAGAATTTTTCAGTTTGCACAAAGTTTTGTTAAACAAGGTTTCATTTGGTCAATAATTCTTTTTTTTTTGTTCATCAAGTGGTAAGAAAAAAACAGGAAAATGTTAAATAAGGTGACAGACACATTGCCTTTTTGATAGATTGGGTGATTGTGCTTCTCATGCCACCCCTCGGGGGCTCATTCAGAGCCAGAAAAAATCCTGTTATTAGCGACTGAAGTTGAATTACCTCCGTGTTTCGGCGTGTATTGATAGCTGGTCTAGCAGGATGTGCGTGACTGGCCCTTTCTATAAAACTGTTTGCCGATGTTACACTTATAAAAGGATGAGATGGAATTTCAATTACAATGTTAAAATCACAAGTTTAAAAACCTCACCTTTTCTGACCGTGCCACACCTGTCACAGTACATCATAACTGTCAAACAGTTGGACACACCCAGGAGGCTAAGTAATTATGAAACAGACAACAAAGAGAATATTCTAAGTGTAAGGAGACTGTTTAGTCTTTCATCTATTTGATTTACATCATATTTCAGGATCATCTGAATGTGTGTATTATTTGGGTTACATTAGATTCCTTTACGGTGTTACCTTAAAGGCAATGAATATAAAGATGGTGGCTGCTAGGATTGCTAAGATTGCCAATTTCCCTTTATCTGCAATTGCATTTATTTGTCTTTAATTTGATATCTCAAGTGTAAAAAAACAATCGCTTGTCTATTGAACAAGCTACCTAACTGCCATTAATTGTCCACCTTTAAAACAGCCTTTGGGCTATGACACTGGGTGTTCAGTAAACCAGTACAAACATCTCTGTAGTTTTTTTCTTGATCATTTGAGCTGGAAAGGATTCAGAAGCAACCCCAAAAGATCATGAGAAGCAGCATGGATGCCTTCAGTGCATCTGTGAGACTAAAAAAGTAGAACTTCAGGGCGAGCCCCTAAAGCAACCAAGAAAGTGTGTAGAACCCATTTCAGAGAGTCGAGACTGATTTAATAAGACAGAAAATAGCAGAGAGAGAATAAACCAGCCTCTGTAATGATAGTAGTGAAGCTCACTATGAGAACATACGATCTGAACCAAATTTACCTGAATCCATATCCACTCTTGATAGTGGAAAATCCTGCCAGTTTGCTCAAACCTGTTCTGTTCATAGTCATAGGTACTGTACCTTTGCACGATATAAGCATAAAAGACCTGCTGAAGTCCCCCAAATGGAGTCTCAGGTTCAGGAACCATAAGCCTCAAAAGCTTATGTGCCATTTAATCCAGTCTCTACCCCTTGTGTGCCTTATGGCTCCACATTGGCTTCTCATACACCTTCAAAGTGAGTTTTGACACCTAACCTCTCTCTCCTTATATACCAGAAGCCAATCTACAGCTCTACAAGCACCTCAAGTGCCCATTAAAGGCCAAATAATTTGCCTCCTGACCAAATGCCACCAATCTGTTCCTTTGTATGTTCCTATCAAGTCCAACCCTCTGTATCTGCAGGGGCTTAGCATAGTTTGCCAACCTATGGCCTATATTTTCAGTTACCACCAGTTCAGCAGGCCATGGCCGCATTATATGCAGTTTGACCTCCACCCATTATTACTGAAACCTCACTCTATTTGTTCTCCTTTACCTACCTTTCCAGTAACATTCTCCGTGGCTGCTAAATAAACTTCTGTGTACCTCAGCAGTTTATATAGCAGCCTCCGGCCCAATACAGGCTCATATTCAACTACAGTATCACGCTCCACACAATTCTCTGGTGCAAAACAGGTGTTTGTTTTAGGTGCAAAAGTCAGCATCCAGGGATAATGAAGAGAATCCAGATATCCAGAGTGTTGCACTTGAACCCACAGATTATATTATCTAAAGTCACACTAAAGGTAATTAAAATAAGACTTAGAAACAAAATTAGGACCTTTGATGCCTATGCTGTCTTAGATGATGGAGCATAGTAATAATAATAATAATGGTAAATGGCCTGTATTTGTATAGCGCTTTACTAGTCCCTAAGGACCCCAAAGTACTTTACACATCCAGTCACACATTCACACACTGGTGATGGCAAGCTACATTGTAGCCACAGCCACCCTGGGGCGCACTGACAGAGGCGAGGCTGCCGGACCCTCTGACCACCACCAGTAGGCAACGGGTGAAGTGTCTTGTCCAAGGACACAACGACCGAGACTGTCCAAGCCGGGGCTCGAACCGGCAACCTTTCGATTACAAGGCGAACTCCCAACTCTTGAGCCACGAACGCATAAATAAATGCAATAATGGATTGCATTTATATAGCGCTTTTCGGGGCCCTCAAAGCACTGTACAATTCCACTATTCATTCACTCTCACATTCACACACTGGTGGAGGCAAGCGACAGTTGTAGCCACAGCTGCCCTGGGGCAGACTGACAGTATGTTGACTCAGGGTGCAGCCACGCATCTTGATTTTAAGGGGAGCCAGCAAAGCTTAAACTGTGCACAGAGAGACCACATACAGAAATGCCACAAGTCAAATGTGTTAACCTCCAACTTTCTCCCGCTTCATGCCCTAGGAAAAAGTTTTCAAATGACTGTGCATTCACCTCTGACATCATAATGTTTGTTGAGCAGCATTATCCTGTGGATAAATGAAAACTTCTAACTTTTAACTGCACATTGTTGTTGGGTCCAACAATCCATTCTCCATAACACCTACTGAAATAGTTCAATAAAGCTCAAAGGGAGCATGAGCACAATGAGCACATGGTTGGGGTCGTCATTACAATTTCTCTTGATGAGTCAGCTGATTCTGTCCATTGCTTATTCACCTCACAAGACAGCCCATACACCGAATTTAAGACATAATGCTGACACCTTCACCCTCCCTTCAGAAGTGAGGGGTTGATTCATCAAAGATAAAACAGGGGTATGAATGTCTTCCTTGCAGAAACATATGCTGCCCAGAGACAAGAAAAAAATCACTGTGATAGCAACAAGGATGTAGTTAACTTACCTTCTTCTAGATTGAGGTTATGCAAACTGACCTTCTGGTCCATAGTCGCTGACTGTTTTAGGCCTTTAACTATCAAACTTGGATGTTGTGGTGAATAATGTTTAATATTAACATCAGATACTCTCATATTGAACTCCTACAGTTCCATTCTGACAGTTTCCTTATGTCCCACAGACATTTCACTGCATGCAGAGAAGAGCCCCATGAGCTTCTTTCTAACTGTGGCAATTTTAAAGAAGAGGCAAGGAGTTGAGAGATGCATTTGCAGCCATGACCCATCCCTGAAAGTCCCAAATCCAGCTTCACTTTAATCCCCCAAATGCTCCTGATTTTGGGTAGAGAGAAATTAGGTCCATGAAACCTGTTCTTAGGGTGACAGTGGGAAGTCAAACCATTTTCCACTTTCAGAGGAAAATTGTGGTAGTTGACATAGAAGGAGTCTTGAACTCTTAACTGATATGATATAAACATCTGATAGTGTTGATCCTTTTACTCTAACCTCGTAGTTTTAATGGGGCAGCGAGATGTTTCTCTTCAACAGGCTGTCTGTGCAAACTCAATTCTTAAAAAGTTGGGACGCTGTGTATAATGTAAAAACAAACAAACAAACAAAACAAAAAAATAATGGCATGATTTGTAAATGTCAATTGTAAATGTCTATTGTGTTTTATTCACAATAGAACATAGAAAACATTTAAAAATATACCCTTTTAATTACAATATGAGCTCATTTTGAGTTTGAGGCCAGCAACACATCTAAAAAAGTTTGGCTAGAGACAAAAGGCTGGAAAAGTAAGAGGTAAAAAAAAGAAACAGTTGGGGGAATACTACTCTCTCCCTCAGGCAGCACTGTGTTAAAATCAGGGATGATTCTGTTATTTAAGAGTAACTTCACAGGCTCAGTAACACTCCCAGAAATTATTGTTTAACACAGTTCACTCTGCTATCTACAAAGCAGTTTAAAGCTCTATGGATCAAAGCAGATGCCATATCTGAACACGCTCCACAAATGCTGCAGTCTTCTCTGGGCCAGTGGTAATTGAAAATGGACCGAGGCAAAGTGGAAAACTGTGGTCAGACAAATCAAAATTCTAAATTCTTTCTGGAAAACACGGCTGCAGTGTCAACTGGACTAAAGAGGAGAGGAACCATTACATATTATAAGCACTTAGATAAAAAGTCTGCATCTTTCATAGTATGGCACTGCATTAGTGCCTATAGAATTGGTACCTTGCACTTTTGGAGTGACACTTTCAATGTTGAAAGGTATATATAGATGGGTTTTAGAGCCACCTATGCTCCGATGCAGATGTCTTTATCAGGAAGGCATGCATGTTTCAGCAAGACAATGCTATACTGAATTGAAATTATACTTAACCATCATCACTTGTAAGAAATAAACCTCCTCCATGGATCCTGTATTTAAAGAGGCACGCCGCATCAAATGTTGTGAGCCAATGCAATCATTTTCACTCACTGGGTGCCTTCAGCTTTTGGCTTAAAAGCAACAAATTAAATTAAAAAATGAAACAAATATATGTGCACTTGTTACATTTCATCTCAGAGCCAGCTTCTGCTATTTTTTTCTCCTCTGCTAACTGTTTGACTGTATGTGCCTCTAGCACACGGCACAGAGCACACAATCATGCACGCAAGTGCGCGCGCAAACAGTCACACAGAGAAATACACACATACACAGTGCTGATGCAGCCATTTGTTTCGGCTTGTGCTTTATGTATGATACTACTAGTGGCAACAATGTATTCACATGACTAAATGTCAATTGAATTTAACATAAACATTGGAATATGAAAGTTCATATAGCATTATAAAACGCATTATTCTTGTCGCTCGTCTGTGTCTTCTGCTATCTGTTGCTGTCTAGGTGTCGTTTTTTGAGAAACATGAAAAATGATTATAAACCATAAGAGATCTTTCTATAAATCTGTTCTAATAAGGAAATATGGATATTCTACTTCAGAAAACTGCTGCACGAGGAATGTTTTTATTGATGCAGATATAATTAAAAGCATACCAGGCCATTCAAAGTCAAACTGTGACTCACCTTGTTGAAATTTTCAATAAGTATTTCCACCACAATGTTCTGGAACTTAATGTTCATCATGGCGGCAACTGTCTCCTCTTGTGATCGCATCAATGTAGGCCCGAAGATGACGCCCAGGTTTGACACTGTCATCAGGTTAGACTGGTTTTGTGCAGAAACTCTGCGTTTAGAAGACAAGCACATCATACAAGCGTCCTAAGAATTCACATGTTTAACCATGAGGTGATTTTTTTTGGTCTACGAGATAGTGAGAGTTGGCGAGACGCCTGCAATTGCGGTGCAGTGCCTCAGATAACTTTAATTAGTTTCAGGTAACGTTAAGTCTGCAAGTTAATTGATTGATTACAAGAACATGTACCTGACAAGATGCTTTATTAGTAACTCCAGCATTTCCTTGTTTCTTTCAGGCATCTTATGAACCAAAGCATGGACAGCACGCACTCTGTAGTTCTGATCATCGGACTCTGAGAAAGAAAATAAATAGAAATGAGGGAAGAGTAGAAATGCTGGCCACTACTGACTTATGGAATAATTGTATTTCAGATGTAATTGTGTGAAAAAGAAAGTACATCCCATTTTAATTCTAAGGTTTTATCTTCTGGCCCTAAACAGGTCTTAAAATGAGGTAAATACAACCTCACATGAACAATACATCACATATTACTGTGTCATTATTTATTTAATAAAAACAACCCTAATTCTAACCCTGACACTTAACCCCCAAAACTAAGCCAAAATGCACAAGTGGTGTGTAAACAATTAACTACGCCATTACTACTTCCATTGAAATGAACATGGTAAGCAGCAGCCAGGAGCTGCTAATCAAACACAGTTGATTAACTGATCATCAGCGAATGCGACCACCTCTATAAACGTTTTGGCAGTTTGCAGGTCTGTAGCATTCAGATTTTTGGCAACAGTGCCAAGAAGGAAAGATGAGAAGAAACTTTTGCTGACCATCTATGTGAGAATTGCAATTTGATGTGCATCATTCTGCGAAGTGAGGAAGATTATTAAAAACTGCAAAGCATTTGGGACAGCTGCTAATCTTCCCAGGAGTGGACATATCAGCAAATTTATCTCAATGTTTAAGTTATGTTAAATGTTTAAGTTCACGGTTTTTACGGTAAAAAAAAAAAAGTTATTCTCATTACAAAGTCACACTCGAGTCACTCTGACATCACAGTTTGAGATGACCTGAGATCCATACAAGTATTTCCTCAGATAGAAATGATTTAATCAGATCAGTCCTGACTCATTTGCTTTCCCTGCTTTGATAACCCAGACGTAGTGCTCACAAAGCTCAAATCTCTAAAATGAATTCAAAATGTTTCATAAAGATTTTCAAAATTCTAATGCAATATCTCTTCACATAAATCCTGCTTAACATTTGCAATTGACATAATTAGTTAGTTATCAGATGCACCTGATTCATTAGTGCTATATGATTTGAACTGTACCAATATCTTCCTAATCTGTTCTATACAAGAAAGGATAATAGAGAACTTGATAAAATATGTAATATGTTATAACTGTAACTTACTGACAGCCATGATAAAATCTTTGTGGAGCTTGAAAGTCATTAGAGGCTCAGACAGGCACCTGATGGAAAAGAAAAAAGAAACAGTTGCAATTTATTTCCTGAGTGACACAGGTCCTGTGAATGCAGCTGGTATCCTTGGTGAGTCAGTCGCAGCACTTAATGTATGACTATCATCAGAGAGGTTTCAAAGACGCACTATGGAGGCAAGGATGACTCCTGACATTTAAGTGCACGTGGATGGTGGGGCGAGCTGACCTGAGGTAATTCTTCAGGCCGCTGGTGATAGTTTTGTTGTCCCACATGTCTGGGTCCAGGTCCATATCCACAGGTGCTTTGGATGCTATTGGAAAGAGGTTTTATTGTTATATGACCACTAGGTAAGTTTAAGCTGCAAATTGTCTTAAGAAACCAATACAACATGACATGACCTGTCAAGCTGCTCAACCGAGGACCGAAAATACTTTCTTCTTGTGTCAAGAGACTCAAAGGAGAATTGAAAATAAATAGTGACGTGTGTGGTGTCTAATAGCACTGGGGGTCAAGATTTAGAGACATTTAACAAACTCATTCAGACATTTCCTGTACAAATGTGTTATATATATATCCAGACGAGACTACCTTGTAATTCAATAAAATAATGACAACATAATATAAGGCCTAATTGCTGTTACACTGTCCTACCACAAGGAGGACCTCTTTCCTCACTCTGCTGGAAAAGATCACGTTAGAAAACTATTCATACATTACCATGGAGATTCAGACACTTGTGAATTACAGAATAAGGGGTTTGACTTGGTACATTAGTTCACTGATAATACTTTTGATTTTAGTTACTTACAAAAGACTGTGGTCATCAGCTTCTGCACTTTAGAATTGACGCCTCCAATTCTGTACAGTCCCATTGTGTTTATGCCTGTGTGGCAGTGAAAAAAGCAAAAGGATGAATTGGAACAAGGACCTAAGACTTTGTGTTTATTTAGGACTCGTGCCAGTGCAACGTGTTGTCAAGTCCACTAACGAGCACATTGTTAATCATTACAACCAGGTTGCATTCAAATCATTTGACACATGAAAGCTGAGAGATTGAAGCGCCTCACCTCTCATCTCGACCAGGTCAATGCATTTTCTTACAAAGTTGAAGCCTGCCTCATTAAGATATGCTGTAACACAAAACAAGAGCAGAAATGAAAGGACAATTACTGCCTGGGATAACCGCCCGTCATGTGGGATAATAAGCTCTCCCTTATGCCGCTGCTCAAATTAATAGCTCAGCCCTGTACTGTGAGGCTGTGCTATGCCTGCTGAGTGGGCATATGTAAAATTATAGTATTAATGAAAAGGCATAGTCATAGGTAACGAGTATTTCTTTCATATGTGTATGTTGTTGATCTCATTATTTTACGTTTTAAGAATTTGAAAGGCAAACATTTTAATCCTGAAGGAGTTTGGAAAGATATAAAAACAATACTCACTCTCTTCTTTTTTGCTTAATATGGCCGGCAGGTTGTAAATCTAGAGAGAGTTTACAAAAATCATTATAATGTAAAGGTTACCTTAGTTTGAATACTGAAAAAAATCGCTGAAAGAAAAGGATAATGTCAAAACCTTATTCCCACTGAATCTAATTTGAGTAGACTGTCCTATTATTAGCACAAGTAAATGGTGAGGTCATGGTTTCCTAAAAACAACAACAAAAAACCTTACAGAAAGCCACCAGAAGAGGGTGCCAGTGACAAATAATTCATTTTTGGCATTGTCTTCTTGCCAAACAAAGGACTTTAAAAAAACCTGACCAACTGCAGCCAGCACCGAATGAATATTTCAAAGAAGAACCGGCAGAGTTCCTTACCGGCTCCCTGCCATCCATGGCCTCGAGCCACAGTCTTCTGTTGGACTCTGACAGTGCCTGCAGTGTCATAACGCCATGCCTGGAAAGATTTAAGAGAAAAGCTGGTCTCAGTCTGATCTCTTTTCCTTGGGGCCCCTGGACAGACCATGTTTATATTGGCTGAGACCACTATAAAAGGACTAGTGTAACTAAAATAGCTCATGTGCAAATGCTTGACTTCAATCTATGCCCTCAGTTCACTTTGTGCTTCACATTACCCTTCCAATTAGAAGCTACAAGTTCTTAATATTAGAGTGATTCATTTTTGCACCCAACATGCATACAGCTTTATCTGCTTTCACCTTACTGTGTGCAGCATAGTGAGAATCTGGGGCATTATGCCTTGATTTGTGGCACTGCTTCAGTTGGCTGTAACACAATTATGGAACACTATCTGATGATGGCGGCAAACAAAAAACGTCACCCCACCCAGTAGTGGCAGTTAGTACTAGCATGGAGCTGTGTCAGCTTGCATGTGTTAAAGGTCATTTCAACCAAAATACAAAAAAAAGTGCTACACCTTTAACAACACCCCTACTGATATTTTGACATGCAGACAGTTTAGCATTTATTTCACCAGCTTTTAAGTTGTCCAATATTAAAGACTCCAAACCCGTACAGGTGAACGCAGAAGAAAATATTTATATTTGTGTTGCTCTCAAATCATTTAACAACATCTCTTTCCCAAAACAGCATCTCTGCTACCCTCATCCAACCTCATATCATTTTTTTTAATGGATGTATTTTCCCTTAAGTCCTTATGAAAGACACGTTGGTGGTAAATTTTTAATGAAACTCTTCTTTCATTGCTACGAGCAGCTCAAATGAAATTCTTTTTATTGGGCTGGCAGAGGATGTTTCAGAGATGGCTATCTCAGAATCTGGGCAAATAAAAGTATCCGCATAGCTGGATACCTCTTTACTAATTCGGGTGAATCAACCCGTTAAAAATGAGGTTCCGAGATGGCTGGCCTGATTAAACTTGGGCAACAGCATGTTTATTATAATGGGGATTAATGGATGAGCTTGAAGCTGACTGGAGCTTGGCCCACATTGTCCTTGTGGTTAGAACACGCACCTTGGGGCAGCGCAGTTAATGATAAATGAGTTGTCCTGCAAATAAATTGCAGTTATTGTCCATGCTCAGCAACACTCACCGAGCGTGAGCAATGCTGCTGCAGTGCAACATTAACACACAGTGATGTGCTAACTCTATTCTGGGGTACAAATCACTATAAAGAACTGATATCAAGCATTCATAATGGATGGCTTGGTCAATTGAGCCAGTGTTAATCAGCTGACAGCTACTTAAAGGTTTCTGATCATTGCCCAATATGTAATCCTATTTCCCCGTGAAACATTAAAAACAAATCAACTATGAATGTTCCCACATGGCCAAAGGTTTTGAAAAGAAAGGGAAAAAAATAGGAATTAATTCTAAGTTCAATATTGTGTGTTACTTGAGTAATTGCAGACAAGAAGAAATAATTTAAGAATGTGTCTTGACCAAGTGACCAAGTCAGATTTTGTGAAGTGCTAAGAAAGCAGCAGGATTTCATTAGGTTTGGATTTAATATTGAGTGAACAACATGATTAGGACACATGCAGCACATGCAACTGCACTGAAAGGGCAGCACTGGTCAGTTCACATACCGGACTTTACAGAAAAACTGAAGCGGCCTGAAAAGAGTTCCACGACAGATGTCATTTCTACATTGACATGAACACAGAGAAAAGATGGGATGGGTTCAAAAATAGAAAAAAAATAATGATAATGTAGACATACAGCAAACGGAGCGGGGGGAGAGGACTCGAGAAACATGCAGGACACAAACAGAGCTGATGACGTCTAACACTGTTAAACCGAGTCTTTGAAGATGTTAATCAAACCCGAACAGCTCTCGCATGTTCAAACGTTGTGTACTCCAGGGGGAATCTGGGTTAATTTCCAGTATTGGTGAGTTCAACATAACACAAAATGTCACGTGCAGTTCGTCGTTCTTATATTAAGGTAGTTTTAACAAGAAAAAAGTGTGTGCAACTGCTATCTTACTAATATGAGTATTCAGCAGGCGATGTGCAATGACTTTCTTTTTTCTTTTTGGCTCTCGGTGGTGATTAAGGCAATACATAATACATTCTGCATGTGTTTTCAGCCTATGAAAGCTATTAGACATTTTCAGGGATACATATCACAGACCTCTCTGCCACTTCAATATCAAAGCAGAAACGCTTGTCGATGGAGTCCGTTTTTCTCCGAATGCAGGACTTGAGCTTGAACACCTCTGGCTGATTTACGACAAGACCATTCTAAAAATAAACACACTCGTTATTAATTAGTTAAAAATACAATGAAAAATGATTATGGAATGAAAATGAATATATTTACAATTGCAAATGCACGGCTCTGCAAGTCTGAAATGACTAATATGTATGCTGTGTGTTTGTTGTGAGAGACACAGAAGGTACTTTGAAACCAGAAGATTTATGTATCCGGAGCGTCCAGTGCTTTTGTGAAAATATGATTGGAAATACAGAAAAAAGAGAAAAACTAATGAAAAAAAACGTAATCATCGACAACAACAAAAACAGAACATTTACCATTGTGGTTTGGATTTGCAAAATTCTTCTTCTTTTTGTTTGGCTAGTTTTTTCTTTTTGGTGGTTCAGACTTTCTAAACTCAAGCTCGATGCAATCTTCATATGCCTAAAAATTGATTTGGGCTGTCAGCCCAAACAAAGCTACTTGATTGCACGCATTTATATCATCCACTTATCAAGAAGCAGAGCTTTTATTTCAATTATCTTGATTTTAAACACGCGAAAATATAGTTTTAAAATTACATTATATCATTGACCTTGTTTTTCATTTCCCATTAGAGGCCTTCAGTGTCAGCTGAAAGTATCAATTCAATTACCTCCTGAACGGATTTTGTTCTTTCTTTCTGAGAATTAGCCATATCTCACATACAGCACATCCTCCCCTGTGCACGCCAGTAAGACTGACTGTAGCCAACTGCAGCAAACCAGATATGTGGATAAAAATACGCCTGCACCTGCATTGGCTTTGGGCTTTATATTCTCCCTCTCCATCTGTGTGTGGGTTTCTGTGTTTTATTCGATTTTATTTAAAAATAAAAAGAAACCGAGATCATTAGTAAATCAGAATGTAGCCATATCTGTAACATGTGCAGAAAAATGCATGGAAACTCACAGTTATGTGGATATTTTTTTTATATAATTTCTCCCTTGAAGTTTACTGGAGTTCTTTAAAAGTATGTTTTCATAATTTTTTAATCTGTGTGGCACTGAAGTGCACATATTTTTTGTTATCGTCACTGGAACCTGTATTTCTACAAATACTTTTTTGTGAAAAATAACAAAAGGTTAAACTGCGATAGCTAAACACTTCAAAACCATGCTGACATTTTCAGTGGGTTTGCACCTGACGCAGCAGCGCTAAGCAGTATTCCCTGTGGAAGTTACTCCATATCATCATCCAATTACTACATACAAAAAAAGGATTGATTGGAAGCTTTTTTTCATCTAATACATAAAATGTGAAATAATTATCAGTTATCATTTGATCTACATGAAGTGTCATTAAGTCATAGCGATAAATTCCTACAAAGGAAGTAAACATTCATCAGATCACTTAGAAAGCAAGATACTATAACTGTTTAGTTTAACGGACTATTTTCATTCCTTGAATTCCCCTGCGGTGTTGTTTGTTCATTTTGTTATTTAAAAATAAAACATGTTTGTTTGCCTTGACGTAACGAGTCTTTTGTCTTCTACGCCTAATTTGCAGTTTTGTCAATCTGGCATTTTCCGTTTTCTCCTCCCGGGACAAACCATGCCTTTAAGCCTCTTTTTTTTCACACAGATTACACTCTGCTCCTTCTTTTCTTAGCTTTTTATCGTGCAAATGTTAAACTAAACAAAATAAAGTGAATGTAAAGTACCTGTTTCCCAGCTGACTTGTTTTCAGTGTTGCTCATGGTGAATGTTTTGCTGCTTTTCTCATAAGTGCAGTAGTGACGTGTCCAAGTGCATCCCAGAGGACCTAGGACAGAACAAATGCAGAAGAAAACGCTAGTTGAGGCAAAATAATTTTTCACTGAATCAAAGGCTTCTGGAAAGACTTCTGAAAATCAATTTGCAATTTTAGTGTGATAAATCAAAAGTTGTTTATTGCTGCTGATAATAATCTACCATTTGTGGTAACTCCCCCATTTGAGAGCACATCAAAGTGAATCCGTAAACAGGATGAATTATGAGTTCTGTGTGAGTGGATCTCTTCGGCAGAGGCCTGGGAGAACTCGAGACATGTTTATGGTGATGGATGTAAAACCATTCACTTGAAAGTGAAGGGGAGTGAGATGGCCTGGATGGCTGGGAGCACAGCTAGGAAGACTCACGTTTCTCCTGGACATACAAGAAGCCTTCCATCGTCCACTGCCCGGGTGGTTTATAGTCCTGATCTGCCGACCTTATCCTCTTCATCAGCTTCTCCACTTCCTGCTTGGTGCTCACAAAGTTGTTTCGTGTCTGTGTGGGAAATTTAGGGTTATGTTATCATTGTGTTATCTCTGATCTCTCAAAATAAAAACACATCTATTTTTTCTCAAAGAACAAATAAATAAAAACTATCATTAGACTTTTTAAATAATACTTTTTAGGTCATTTAAAATTAGAACACGATCTTGAAGATGTCAGCCTCTTATTTGGAGTCATAAAGGTCAATATCAGGTCATTTAATATCTCAGTGAGTGGTGAAGCAGCCTCCATTCATCCAGTAACCATCAGAAATCTCTGCATCCGAGAGAGGGTTACCGAGTGGAAACTGTAAGGGCAACAGAACTGACATATTGGGTCAGAGAGATGTTTGAACCATCAGGACCTAAGTAGAGAGGACATAGTGATGGAACAAGGCGGCACTGCAGCAACTAGACTTTTACTCCCAAGTCTTTTTTGACACACCATAAAATGGCCTACAGTTACTGCCTGCAATGCAACACTGAAAATATCGATCCTCGGCGCAGCAAAGAATTTCATTTAATCACACAGCTATCCATTTGTGAAAACTCCGCTTGTTATATCAGGGTATGATAAGCTGCAGAATCTGATTACGTGGCTGGTTGCCTTTGTGTACAACCCCTGAGGTGTTGAGACTTACGTTTTGTAGGTTGAACTGGAGCTGCTGTTTATACGGCTCAAATTCGTGAGCCAGCTCATATCCTTCATGGTAGAATGTAAACAAACCCTGAAGAAAGGCCAGGAGCTGAAATGGAACAATATTTATTGGTGAATTATCGAGTTAATAAACATTACAAGAACTTGATTGCCTATTTACATGGGCAAGTGTTTTTTTAAAGGCATCTTGTAAAACAGAACATCCATTCTACACACCGAAAACATTTATAATAGCATATAATAGAATATCCTACCTATAATATATAAGTAATCCGGACGTTTTTCTATTGTTATTATTATTTGATAACGATGCACTTATTATGATAATGTCATCTCAATGATATGTACATTGTTTTCTATTCTACCAATCATTTTGTCAGAATTTTTTGTTACATTGTTGATGTTCACTTTTAAATCTCATGTTGAAGGAATTTGAGTCTCATTATTTTTAAATCGATAATTTATTGAACATCTTTGTACTGACAAGCAGAAAACTGAAAAAAGTATATTAGTGGGAAAAAAAAAAAATCAAATTTTAAAAAAGTTTTCGGCTTTTATGGCAGACAGATATTGATCTTGTTTTTTGTAGAACACACAAACATCCATGGCCATTGTGGATACATCTAAATATATTAATAAATAAATACACACATAAATAAAGCATAAAGATCTACTGTTACAGAGAAACAAACTGATGCCATCTCTTGCGTGAGCAAGTGTGGTCCACAAACATGGAGTTGCTTTCAGTAAAACCTTCAGACACAACCACTGATTTGATTTCTGGGCTGAGGCTTGGTATATCAAATGTTCAAGGATGAACCATCTTTTCTTTGCCCAGATTCATCACACACAAGGTTGAGCCTTGTCATATTTTGAGCACTACCTGGGGCCCGGAGATTTACATTTTTGGGCCAGGGTTGTGGGTAAGTTGCCAGTGGATGTAAACAAATGGGAGTAGGACGTCTGAAACAGCTACTTTGCACCCATCTCACATTCCCAGACATTTAATAGGAAGCAAATTTAATGTTTCCTGGTAGCATCTGCACTAAAGATGTTAAAATTGACTCTACATATCTATAAAGCAGGGGCTTTCATAAAGCCTTTGATTTGCACTAGCACTCTGTCTTCTTTTGTTTGACAGCCGATACTTCATCTAATTTTACCCACAAGCTTCCCCAAATGGATCAACTACATTACAAAGAATTTGTGATGAAGATGACAAATGCGTGGGATATACAAGTGTGGTTATGTTCCTGTGAGTGTTGTATAAATGCACCTGCCTTCACTCCAGGATGATGGACATTAAAAAAAAAGAAATGTAGTAGTAGTTACAGAGATCTGGTGGTATTTTGACTACAAATAAAATATATCAAAGCATGAAAATGTACTCCTCCTAAAATGCAGAACTAATTTAGCAGAGAAATATATAAAACTGGCACTTCACTTACTGGCTCGACAAACTCAAATTTCTTCTTTTCTTGCACTTCTTGTATTTTGAAGACATACTCAAGGGATGCATCATAAAAGAGTTGTCTCTCCTTGTCAATCTGCATGTCAGCCTGAGAACGAGCAAACAAACCAGGGTTAGTGCCACAACGACGACAAGCGTCAACCTAGGAGTTAATGTCTGTATCACCACGTGGAAACAGTCTGTTGTTAGAGAGAGGGGTAAGGAGCACAGCAAAGCACACAAACAGCTTATTTTCCAAAGACACTCGGCTGACCATAAAACTGCATTATTCAAAGACACGTTTGCAGGATGAGAAAATTTGTTTTTCTTTTTACCTCCTGCAGATATGCTTCCTTCTTTTTGGATGACAAGCTGAGGTGTCTCTCAAGTGTCGAGTAGTATTTCTCTGTTTCTTTATCGAACTTTTTCTTCCCCTCCTAAAAAGGTTCACAAGACACATGAAAGGCTTAAACATTACCAGAAATGTGTCACTTATTCCCCGATCTGGGGGTGTGGGAATGGATTGCCACTAGGTGGAGGTCTAACTACAGTTTCTCATGCCATTTGCCACATGTAATTAAAAATTTCTGACAATAGATTATTGCATGTCTTGAAAGTGGCTTATAACAGAGCAGACAATGTCGGCATATCGATGGGTCATGTGAGAATAATGCACTGTTATTCTGTTATTCACAGGCAGGTACATAACTTCACAGTGAAACCCACAGCACTGTAAATCACACATAGCATAATGCTTCTGGCACTGTCACATAGCTGACCAGTTGATGTTAGCATCTCTTTTCTTGTTCTGCTTTGCTATCCACTGACAGACACAAGTCAGTCTCAACAGTTACAAGTCCCAGAATTCAGTCAGCATGTTTCAGAAGACTCTGAAGAAGGCGCAGGAAATGGGCTTTTCATGTGAGATGCCGATCCATAAAGTACACGAACAAAGAAATTAAACATTTTGCCCCCCAGAAGATCCATTTTATAGTACTTAATCAAAATGCCCAAGCAGTGAAAACCTGTCTCAGTGAGGACATTCAAATGCCTCATCTGCAAGTCTGACCTCTAAACCAAGCTTTGCCTACTTAAAGCTCATCTCGCAATGCAAACATTCATAAAGAGGAGCGGAGAGGCAGAATAAGCGGGGGCTGGGGAAAGTGTGAGGAAACGGCCACTGTAACCAGATCCTTCTTGTTTATTTTCATTCCCATGGCCCTGAAATTTAGCAAGTCTAATCGGCTAGCTACTGATATGACCTAGAACAGCGTTCAGCCCCAGCAAACCTCAGAAATAAAACTGTGGAGGAATTCACAGTAAGACATGGTAACATTCCAACATACAACAAGAATAAAATCAAATCAATAGATAATTTAATGTAGTAGCATCTCATTTTCATCTTTTTTATCACGTCTACTCAGAAATAATCTCTTCTGCAATGAGGGAGGGGAAACAAAATCTGTTGTATATAAGCACTCTTTCCTGAAACAAAGAAAAAGAAATACACAGGTGGATGAGAAAATAAATATATGATTAAAAATGATGTCAGCTGACAGGAAATAAATTTCCCTTAAGGTTTTTTTTTTATTAGAGAACAAAAGGTAGCTGACTGTCTTCTCTGCCACTGTGATGTGACATTATTCTGTGAGCACGCATACAGCAGAAGCCCTGGGGAAAACACAAACATGCACACAAACGCACGGACGCACATGCACACACACACTGGAGATCACATTAAATTAAGAGCTTTAGGTTTAGCTGAGCCCCACAGTCACAGCAGGAATCTCCCAGCGCTGCTGACCAGTGTGAGCACACCAGAAAAGTCCTCACAAAAAAACCCACCCAAAAACAAACCTCTCTCTGTCTGTCTGGCCTAACTCTTTCACACTTACAAAGTGCAGGCAGTGACTCAGAGCTACAGTGAATATGTGAGGCAGAGCCAGCCTGATTAAGTCACCAAAGTGCACTGCTTTGTTTTGATCCAAGCAGGACGTGTATAAACTGGTGCTACCATAATGATACCCTAGCAGAACACCAGGTGTTTCTTGGTTTGTCCATGTGTTGATCATACCCCCCAGCCCCTGGATATGTCTGTGCAATCAGAGTGGAATATGAGCATTTAAATTGCAAAAAGTCTTCAAGAGAAGGTAGTTGCAGTGCAAGGAAAAGGCTTTGAAGCCCAACATGTGGGGACATAAGACATTGGGGTGGATATATATATATATATGTATACCCTCAAGCACATGCAAAGTGGGAGTTTCTAACACAAACTAATGCCAGCGTTGGAGAGTAATCATCTAGCTGGGAATGAATAAAGTCAAAGCACTTCCCGACACTCTGTGGTGCACAAAACACACATGAACCTATCACTTGGGAGATTTCCTCATCTGATTGCTTTGTTCGCTCTCATGAATAAATCAGATGCAGGAAGAGAATATTCTGATGCAGATTGCTCTGTAGTGGAATTTCTAACTAGAAAAGTCTAATGTTGCTGTTAAGAGCGCTTTGATGGCAGCTGTAGTATGGGTAACTTTGCTAATTGCTAATGTAACATTGCAGGGAGGAAAGCGATGAGGAAAAACTGCAGGCGGCTTTTTTTTGGTCATCAGGACTTCTCAGTTTGCTATAGAAAGGATGCTGAGAACAGATATGAAGACTGCAGGAGGAATATTTGGACACTAGCTGCACATCGCTAGTTTTGACACTGGCCCTAACGAGCCTCAGGGCCATCATTTCTACGCCTCTCATCGTCATGGTAACAGATGCAAGTGGCAAGGGAGGTCGAACGTTTCTGTGCACGTGTATGCAGAGGAAAGAACCCCAGCTATCACACTACACTTCCTCATTTCTGTCCATCCTAGAAGAACACAAACATCAATGTCTAGCGAGGAATCACATGCGGGATATCTCTTCGCTTGTTCATTTTAAACGGATTCTCTGAGCAGTGACATGAAAGGGAAAACTTTAAAACAAATCTCTATGAGCTCACTAGAGATGGCTAATTGGACCAGGGGTCCAGAATGGTGATTAAATAGCAATAGCTGGGTTATTTTGATGTGTGATTTCACCACACAGGAGCTGGATGTGGTCCACATAAATAAATAAATAAATAATTGTCTCCATCTTTACCTGATATCCCACCTGCTGAGAAGACAAGAAGTTGGCCAATTAGTATGAAATAATTACAACATCTGCTTCTGCAGTTTAAAAAAAAAACAGAGAAAATATCCTTCGTGTGTGAGGCAAAACGCAAAGCTTTAGTCTAAACAATATTCATCAGTCCCTTTGTTTTCTGGCTTTAAAGTGATAAAGATAAGAGTCCGCAATATAGTATGCATGCCTTTCCATTTCACAGCGGGATTTTCTTGGTATATCACAGACCAACTTTTAAAGGCTGAATAAAGATGCAGCAAGAAAAACGCTGGTATCTTTATATCTCCAAAAAGCTTTTTCTTATTATACTCTGGAAAAGAAAATCTTTTGACAAGCTTTCCTTGAATATGCAGTAGGTCTGTATTGTAAGGATCCCTTAGGCATCTCTCCCATCAAGGTCAAGCGAAGCTTTCCTCTTACCATCTTACCACCTAATCTAGAGATAAGAAATAGGGAAAAACAACTTGAATCATTTGGACATTTGGAACTTCCTAATAAGATGACAGATTTGATGATTATTTGTTTTGGATTATATCATAGGTCAGCTTGGCTCATGACTAAGTCTGTGACTAAGAAGTTCTCTCAGGCCACACAAATTACTTTTAAGGTAACAAGCAAGTTATTCAGTATCTTTAGCAGGGTTTTGCATCTAAGTAATGAATATTTTTTAAAAATCACAGTTAAAATTGATATGTTATAAATTTGATTCCAGTCAGCTTTGTGTTGATTCCAGAAATTTAGCAGTTGGTACCAGTACCATTAGAAATTCACAGCCCTCACAGCCCAATACCCCTATTCAATGCAACGGTTGAAAGAAATGTTGGGAATCATGTATTATCGCAGGCTACTGTTGGAAGCTTTTTTCCCCCCCTAAATGCTGCCAAATGTGTAAGGAAATTGCATTTGTGGGTTGAGCAGCAGAGTTGAGTAAGTGGGTTACGGGAAGAAAAACGTCTCTTTTTGGCAAAATCTTCTCTGCTGATGCCAAACTGTTTTTTTCTGCCATAGATTGTTGTTTGGTGTTGTTTGATCGAAGTCTGAAGAAACTAGACAAATTAGCATTTTAAGAAGTTATTAATGTAACAAACACTTTCAGCTGTGTTTACTGTCACACTATATACAATGATATAATGAAGAATAAACAAGCACTGCAGGCCTGGCCTTGCTAGTTTATATAATGTTACCTCCTACAAATATTTCAGACTGAAGAACATAGTTGATTTCACAAAGCCAACCGTCTCAGATGGTTTGATCTATTTCAGGATAACAGGGCAAAATATTACCAAACTCTTACTGCCTTTCTTATCAATGAGCTGGGACAAAGCTATCACAGCAGCTGCACTCAGCGCCATCTTTCATGTTAAATTTTTCTTTATGCTTGTAGGCATCCTTCTTCTTTTTCGGGATGATTTCACTGTTTGCGCATAATCTGATTTAATATACTTCTTTTGCGAAAGGCAATATCTAATATATTTACAGCGAACGGCTGCTGCCTTAAAACAGGTAAAGACCGACCTCTCAAGGTCTACTGCCTTGTGAAGTTCTGATGATCAGGAGAAAAAGTAATTACTTTCAGAAAGATTGTTTTAATAGTGTTTCTGCTTTATTGGGTAGGGCACAGTGGGAAGTGATGGAACAGATACGAGAATAACAAAAAGAAATGTATTCAATCTGCATCGCATTATTCATGCGTTTTGTTGTTTTTGCACCACAAAGTTTGAGTCTCTGCATCATCTGCGGTGCTGTCATCTCAAGTTCTTAGGAGAAATGTTTTCAAAGCTCGTTTTGTTCTTCTTACCTTATCGCCTTGTGCATTTTTTGATAAATCACTACGACACTAATAACTGACAGGCTGCTAACCTTTTTATGCAATGCATAGTATCTAGGACAGCACTTCCTTCATTGATTATACAATGGATTTTTATGTTAATACAGCTGGGATGTGTCGTTCTCGTATAGTGAACAAACACAACCACAGTCTATAAGCACAATGTAGTGAAAAGGTCAAAGCATAATTAATTAATCTGTCAACAACTAATATATTGGCTATAACTTTAACAATCAGTTGCAGTCACTGTTATTTGAAGTTTTCTTGCTTTTGATGTACCCGGCCTATCATAATATACATTTTCAATAAATATTAAAAAGTATATTCATCAGTTAGTTCGGGGTGTTTAATTATGCAGTTTCCCAGTACAGAGCAACCTCTACTTGGTTGGAATCTGGAGTTTAACTTTGTGTCAAACCCAAAGTCCTTTTTAAAATCTTCTATTGACAATGGGAAACTCAGATGTGCTGAAATTCTCTGCCAGTAAACAGGACTTTCTGCCATTAAAATTCTTTTGCAGTCCAGTCCTAGTATGACAAGTGCGAGGCTGTGATGACCCCTAGTTTTTACTCTCAACATTCCTTTCCTCGGCATGTGTTTTAGATACCTAGGTGGGCAGGCTATAAAACCGGTGCTGGTAGTCGGCTCGCCTGGCTGCCCTATATTTACCCTCTCACTTTCTTTTTAGCTCCTTCATGTTGTTTTTGTGCAACTCAGACAAACTATATCCACTCTCAAATACATCCAATACAAAAGATTCTACTGCCTTTCACATTCAATCATTTTTATATTTTTGTCATCTATTAAAATTACGTTATTTTGTTTAATAAGTTTTATTAAATTTGCTAGTTAAACCGCTTCAAAATGTGCTTCCTTAACAGGCAAGCTGTAACAAAAGTGCAGGCTTATCTGATATTCAGATCTGGGAACTCTTGCAGAGCCAGGGGACTATGTGGAAACCTGAGTCTGCATATCTTATATATTTTTTTTTATTTGAAAAAAAGTATATCAGACATAAATTAATATTCAAAGTGAATATCAACAAAGGAGTCTGGAGGGGATCTTCAACATCCTGAGAATTTTGGAAAATGATAAAAAATATTTTATCACACTTTGGTTCAAGGGCACCTGGTGGCTCAGAAAAATTAAGGAGAGAAGGAAAACCAACTCATGGCACCAGTTTATCTCATATTAGTTTGCTACTCTTTTCTATAGTCTGTTCTCTATCATGGTCAGTGTAATCTTAAGCAGTAAACAATGGCAAGAATACTTAAAAACAATTCTTGTGGGCTGTGGAGGGAAATGATATGATGATGATATTTGAAGCCTGTCAACTCTGCTTTGGTAATTTGGATTAACTGGCCCTTGAAATAAATCAGATAGAACGATAACACTATATGTTTGAGAGGAAACATCTCTTCTGTGAAGTTTAACAAGACAATAATAACACCATAACTAGTTCATTATCAGACTGCCTGCTCCCATGTTTTTATAAGTACTAATATTCTGAGAGGTCCCACTTTTTATGGTTAACATCTGTGCAATAATATAACCACATAACCACAACTGCTGTTACTGACTTTGAATTTAAGGGGGAAACTGAAACAAATATTTTTAACTTTAATAAATGGATCAGACTTTTAACATAAAAATATTCAGACTTGTCTGATCAGACAGCTGCTGCGTAACAAATTATTTCACAGTAAAAGTGTGAATCTGTTTGTGTGTTTGACAGCTCCTGACGCCCGACCAGCTTGTCTGTGCTTCAACTAATTGATTGTTGTGAATAGTTAATGAAGTAGTGACACATAAACGTGTACAACTCTATGTTGCCCAGGGTTTTTTGTTTTTTTTCTTTTCAAAATGAAGTGTTTCAAAAGTTCTGCTGGTGGGGGAGGTATGCTCACTTCACATTTTCAGGGCTGCGATGAGAGCTAAAAGAGCAGGGTAGTAAAGGCAGTTTGTCTTCTTTGGCTCTTGTAAGGCCAGACAGTGTCTAGTCTGTAATATAAAAACATGTTAAATCCACCTCCGTGGATTGTACTGCATGGAACATTCCATTGTCAATTCTGGGATCCAGTGCCAGGTGAGCAAGCCAGATTAAATCAGGCAGACAGGACCAAAACTATGAGCTGACAGGAGAATTCACCATCTTTTCCCACTGCCATAACCTATGCTTTTACGGAAAGCTAATTGTTGGCTTGTTGCTAGCAATGGCTAACGGAAGGATCTAGTTATTTCTCGCTTTTAAATAGCTCAAAAATCCCTAATATAATTACGGATAAGTTGAACTTTTTTGAAACTCTCTAAATGAAATGTCATTTATTTTTTAGTGTAAAAAACACTTCATAATTGGCTACTCTATGGCGTTACACAAAGTCATCCTACACTGCATTACACTAGAAGGGATCTGAAGACTGATCTGATGAGTTTATGCTCTCAGTAGAACTTCTTTGTAAATCTAGCCACACTATGTTTAGACTTGTCTATGGTATGCTGATTAGCTAACTACTTATGATTGACGAGTCATTAGCCAATGAGCAAGCAGCTTTACAGTCAGTCCATTCCTCTTTGTTACATCCTGTTCTTTGAAACCGAGATGCTAACGATGAAAACGCTTATCTTCAGGCTCAAAAACAGGACTTTAGAAATCAGCAGTTGACATCACTGTAGCTATAATCATCTTTTATACTGTCTGTGGGCCAGCCCTGTTTTCCAGTATTTTAATACAATTTAAAGTATATTGGATACAAGTAAAAGTTCTCAGTCATGTGCACGCAAAGAGGCACTTACCTACATCTAGTGACTGATTGAAAAATTCCAAGGTTAATGAAGGTATAAAAATATACTGTTCCTATCTGTGTGATTGCAAAGGTTTTGGCCACAGCTGGCAGGTGTATCCCCAGGCCACTTTAATTGATCCCTTGACTCAGCAGCATATTTTAGGATTATGCAGCATAGATGGAAAAGTCATATCTAATCTAGTTAAGAATCATCTGATGTCTAACCACGCTTTGTACAGTAGGACCTTGCAAATCATTGGTGGCCATCTGTATCCCAATTGGGTCTATTTGCACTAATTCCTCACACTCAGTAAGTGTGGGACCCCCATAGTGCCCCTAATGTTGAAGACGATCTTTGAAGGAAATATAATAGTGTCAAAACTTCAGACAGGAAGAATGCCACCCACAGTCAGACACCCCCTGGTATTTCCTTGACAAAGTGTCCCTGGGGCCTATTTAAATTTCAAGGTCTGACAACCACTAAATACACACACATTGCCCCTCTAAATGTGCACAAAGCTTTCTAGTACTAATTTAACATCAGCTCTATGTGACACTTCAGGCCCACTTTTGAAAAAATAAATCAATCATAAAATATTAATGAATATTCATTAAACACAAATGAATATTACAGATGTTTTAGAAGTTGAACACTAAACATGGTGAACAAAGCAAACTGTTCATCATATTTACTCTCCATTAAGTAAACTGTGGTCACTGTAGCAGTATAAATAAACAGAAACTAGGATCATTCTCGATTCTTATTTCAGTTCTGAAAGTATTGTTTGTGTTACCTGGGAAAGCAACAGAAACATATACCTGAGAGTAAAAAGAAGAAGTGTAACAACAATTTCAGTTCTACATCACAGTCTGGCAGCCAGTGCATATGGTGCTCCGGTGAAAATATGTGATTGTTTGAGTTCTGGAAGCATGTGTATTTACAGTAGACTGCACTGAAGTTTGAGGGGGTTCATTCCAAACATTTGGATCAGCCTTGTGCTAAGCAGACCGTGCCTAATATGTCCTATAGTGCTGCAGTCAATCTGCTAGTGAGTTGCTGCTATGGAAGTGTTGTGCTTGTGCCTAAGAAGCTGATACAGTGGTACGTAACCTCTTTGGGATTACTCGCAGCACACCCATATAAGGCAAGAGCTCCCAATTTGTCCACCTTATGTTCTCAGACATGAAATGCAGTAACTGGAAGGGTCAGACAGCCTGCAGATCTCTCCAGATTCTCGGAACAGTGGAAAGTTGCTCAGCCACTCATGATGTCAGCCTTTTATCTCACTCTAGTTGGGCTAATGTTTAGCGGGGGATAGGCCGTAGGAGGAGAGAGCCATTAGGAGAAAGTGGTCGGAGGAAATAAGCAGCAGTGGGAGTGACAGGGGCTGTGGCTTTTAAGGAACTATTTTATAAACATAGTCAGTCAATGCAATTGCACTGAACACTGTGATGGGGAAGTGAGAGAAAGAAATGGAAGCAAAATGTGCTTTTTCATTATGGTAGATACATGTGATGCCTAAGACATGAAGTGACATCGGTTATTTGGCCTGGACAGAAGAAGGAGTTGATTTATGTTCACACCTCAGCGCTGTGAAGAGAGATTGTTCCATTATTTTGGACGTACAGTAAGGTGACTGCTTTTACAGACCAGTGGCTGTCAAGTCATGTGAAATAAATCAAAATGTGCGAGTCTAACTTTGAGGCTAGGTTGACCATCACAGGGGTCAGGGTTGTGTAAAGATGTGCAAATGATTCATAGTTCAATATAAAGTTAGGAATGAACTTGCAAACTGTGTGAGAGAGCAGTGCAAAGGCTTGCATTCTACAAGCTTGTTCATGTGTGATCTCACCAAGGGAATAACCACAAACAAGCTGCTGTACTTTTATTTTATGCCTTTGCGTTGGCCAGGAATGAAAGCATGGCTTGTGGCAACAAACCCACACTGTTCTTTGCAGTCAGCTTCAGCCTCAACAACATGTCCACTGTGGAACCAGGATGCCTTCAAGCAACACCCCTACTGATATCAAAAGCCTGTATGCAATAGGTTAGTGAGGACTGCATTATACGTATCAGGTTTAAAGTAATCTGATTATAAAATGGGTGAAGGTGAAATATATTAGATGCTGAAAGTTTGCAGCTAGAATTTTATCGTGCAGTGCCCTTTTCACAGCACAAAAAAGTTTATTTTTATATTAAAATGAAGTGAAATATGGCATGGGATAAAGTATTGTATTATTAATGTGGTTTTCAAAACGGGGAATCTGTCAAATGTAGTTTGTGTTAATTAACATAGTTGGATACAGAAATAGCAAATGTCCAATATGTCTTGTTTTAATGAATATAAACTAACTACTATAGAAAACTAAAAAGAGTTAATACCGTTTAAGATCACAATTGCAGAGCAACACATTTGTTTATACCCCCTACTAGCCTCATTAATTAGGGGCAGGGCACTTCTCTTGGTAGTGTCACATTTTACTTTTAATTAATGATTTACATACTGTAGTGAAAATGAAGGGGCTTAGGAGAGGAGGTGAGCGTGTCAGAATACATGAAATATCCTGCGCTGTTCAGCTACTAATTGCACATGTAGGTGGTCTCTTACCTTCGCAGCGCCGATTTGCTCCTTACGAAATTTTTCCAAAGGAGTAATCAACACATCATCTGCATTCTGAATCTGAAATGAAAATCATAAGAAAGCAGTGATACAGACAGACGTCAGTTTGACTGAAAGATAGAACCCGAGTCTTCAGACTATTTCAAAAAGAATTATTAGAAAGAAAAATATCACAAAAATGTAATCTGGCAGGCATTCACTTTTTTAACAATAAGCTTGGTCTACAAATGTGCCACACAGGAAATTATGGAATCATTCAGCTTAAGTCGAACACAGTTGAAAATACACGTGGAAGATGGAGCAATCACATTTAATAATATTTCTTAAGCCAGCGACAATGAACAATGTGTGACTGCACGGAACCGAAATGAGTGCAGCAGATCTATGAGATAAAGCACTCAACAATAGTCTTGCAAGGCAGACAAAAACGGAGCCTTTTTATATGAGCTTTGATGCACCAGTATTGTCAAATCTTGGTGAGTTATAACACAGTGCAGCAGCACAGCTCTACAAGTTCAATTGGCAATGCATTTAAATTTTTGAAGTATGTCTCTACATACTGGTGACCTCTCCTGTGACCGGAAAAAAGGTCTCTGGAGGAGTCACTCCGCTTTTATTCCAGACAGAAACTGAAAAACTGAGATACACTGTGTCAATTACTGTCTATGTTGAACTGCAGGTGAGCAGTTCAAAAAGGTGCCATTAAGGTGCTTCTGAATTTTCTGTGTATGAGCTTTCACCCACCACTGGTGGAGCACAGGAAGCACTGCCATAAATGACATGCCTCTAAGGTTGATTTAAGGTGTTATTCTGTCCAGTGATAAACTAAGGGCTGGGCTCTATGATACATCTATGATAACAGCACTAATTTAGTGGTGTCAGCTCAGAATGACTATCAGCTTCCCAGCTACAGTCCTCTGAACACAGACTTTCTCGAGATGGAGTCTTTGTTTTGAACCATTAATCATAGCATATTTTCACTGTCTAAAAATAACCCTGTCAGCTCCAAACCCAACCAGAATGAGTGGCTTGAAAAGGAAGATGCAATCTCTTTAGCCTGCAGTGTTTTCATTTTCCCTTTATGATCTGGATGTTAAAATCTTTTAGAGTAAATATGTAACTTTTACTTGTTGTAATAATGCACTATAATTACACTACAGTCACAAATTTTGCAGCTGTTCAAAAGGGCTTCAAATGAAACCCATGTTAAGCTTTAGAGCTGATTTTTTTAAAAAGTTAGCCCCTGTAGTAAATGTCAAGAAACGAGAGAAGAAAACTGTGTTTTAATTTGAAAATAATTGAATGAAATTATCGTGTTATTGTGTTACAAGTAATTAGCAGAAATCTCTCTTTGTATATGTTTATGGATGTAGCTTTCTAACCTAGCTTGCCAGCATTAGCTGATAACTTAGCACTCTTGTTAAAATACAGCCCCCTTGGCTTAAATAATAAAGATGGTGACAGTAACTAGGGCTGTGCGATATAACCAAAATCTCATATCCCGATATTAAGACATCTATCGTCCCAATGACGATATAAATCACAAAAATGTAACATTTTCTGTAAATTCTGTGAATCTCGGGCAGCTCGTCTTGCGGGAAGTGTTTCCAGCTGTGCGTCGTGTACCTGGAGTCGAGTGTTTTAACCGATGCATGAAACTATGCATTTTTAGACATAGGTTGTAACAGCCGCCGTTTTCTTTGTGAGTATTTATTATACAGCGTACTGCGGGGAAAAGCCTGTTCTGTTTGAGTCTAAGGTTTATTTTTTAGCACCTGGCGGCTCTTTTTTGCTTCTCATCTGTAAATACTCTAGATCTTTCACGTGATTCAGTTTATTTTGAAAAGTCTCAACAGGATCTTGAGCTTTATTGTGAAAGGTTTATGTGGAAATAACGACAACGCATAAAAACAAGCGCTTGTCTGTCTGTACTGTGGTTATATTAAATATAAGAGAAAGAGAGAACTTTAAGAAATTAATATAGCCACTACAGTGAGTGACCATCAAAATAATGAAAAAATATTGCCGTAAACAGTTTATTTTGCGACACCACGAAACAAACGATAGCGTAAAATGCAACGATAGACGTTTTTATATCGTCATCTGATATATATCATTATATCGAACAGCCCTAATAGTAACAACACTAAAAAAACAGAACAAAAACAGAACAGACTTCAAAACATAAAATCAGAAACCAATAACATAAAACAAATGAGGAGTAGCTCAAGACTTTTGCACAGTACAGTAACTTCAAAACCACAACATCTTGAAACTTCTACTGTTTAATACTATAATCAATTACTCATACAACATACAGCATTCCAGCAAAATGTTGTGATTACTCAAACATAAATGAATAACAGCTTGTCCCTCTCTCATATATTAAACATGAAGGGAACAGATGAGGATGAGTAGGTAAGCCAAATTATTTTGTCGAGACAACTGAAAATAGGAGGAAAGACAAACCATGAACTGGTAAGGGAGTTGGGGGATGTACTGTAATAAGTCTGATTGTGGTGGCTCAAGCTAGCATCTGCCCAGATTTAAGGTCTCTGCTGCAAAGGTTTTCATGCCAGATACCACAGGGCACCTTGAGAATCTATTGTTCAGTAATTTTGAGCTTGTGCGTTTTTTTAACTACTCTTTTTGACTCAAATAACATTTGGGGGAATTTGAAATAATTTCAGGTTATATTAAAACAAAATTGAAAATTTTAACCTATTATTTAGTCTTTAACCTTCATCTAAAATCAGGTGCTTGATGGAAATTTGATATCATTTCGCAACCTGCAAAATGATTCATCACCAGATGGGGTTTAAAAGCATGATGGAGCTCTGTAAGATAAATCAAGTCTCTTTGGTTACAAGTAATACTCCACCAGAAGCACAGAGGACATCTGATGGTCATCAGATCTGTTATATAAAAATATAATCTCTTAGCTGTTAGAATCCTCCAGTCGTATTGAAGTCGTTGTGTTATCTACCGTCTCAACAGCAAGAACGACACTTTTTTCATGTTCAGCTAAATAGACAGGACAATTAAATACACAGCACTCCAGGCTTTTGAGATTATGATCTAATATTTGAAAGCGACTGAAAGCAAGATAAAAATACCAAGTTTGTTCTTCTCTGGATTTCTGAGTCGATGACTGTTGAGTTTAATTGTCCTTGAAGGCGACTGCTACCTGAAATCTGACAGGATTTAGATATAATAGGAGCGTGATTACTTCTTGTGTCAGTTAATGCATATTACATTCAAAGCAATGGAAAATACATTTAAAATGTTCAAGATTTCCGATCACTTTTGATTATTATCTTTCAATAAGCTGATTCAGACAGTTAAACTTGAAAGAGGCCATCTTATTTAAGACTCAATGGATTACTTTCAAACTGGCATTGTGCCGAATGCCCTCAGCAACAGCCTCTCTCAACAGGATTAAATCCATATGAGCGAGCACAGTGTGATGCTTGAAAGGATGCAATAGCGCTAAGCAATTTCATTATCAGATAGGGAGAGGAATGTCAATGTGCTGTATTTCCCATGCTCCTGCTTTTACCAGTCTAAACATCAAGCAGATCAAAAGTGTTACTCTGAGGTTAATTTGCAGAGGCCGACCAGAATGCCACCAAGGCCAGCTCAAATTGAATACTGTGAAGTGTACCAATTCAAATTTTCCCCTTTCAAACACATCTTTAGAACCGATTTAAATGTGAATATCAACTTTAAACCCTTTGGAAACATCATGTATCATTCATCTTTCCCTTAATAAAAATATTCTGCTGGATATCAGACTTTTTTAAAGTTTCCTCTTTAATCTATGTTTACTGGAGAGAAAGCCTGTAAATAATCATTACTTAGGTCAGCTTTTATTAGAAGAGCACCTCTCATGTTCACCTCTATGACTTACAACTGCTGCTAAAACACATTTTGGGTAAAACCATTTCATATACTATGCAAATATTTATATTATTTATTATGTTTCAGATCGTCTAGAATGGCTTAAAGTGCATATCTCGTGGCCGTGGTTCCTTGGTTGTGTTGGTGCATTTCACTTGCAGTTTATAATCACTCTAGCATTAAACTGTATATTGTGCCGTCTCACCGGTTTCAGTATGTAAGTCTATAACAGGGCAGTAAATAACTTTTATAGGCTTTTTGCCCGTTCCGTTTTGACAGCGTCCTCACAATGAAACTCCAACTTAATACACCTAAAGCCGTGCTTCTTCATTGCAAATCAACTGAATCGCTTGGTTTTTGAATACACACAAACTCACCCACATGCATACACACCGGGCTTGCCATTTTTCTCTGGCTGAAGAGGCGTCATAAAAGCCCGCTCGGCCACCGTGCTGCACTATCTTTCAAATGAAAAAGCATATTTCTGTTTGTTGTTGTTGTAGCAGTTTCACCCTCACGCACACTTTCCAAGAAAATGTGGCTCCAGGCGGAAAAAACAGTTCTGTAAAAAGCCAACTGGGCCCTGACAAGAAGGTGTTTTATCGGTGGGTGCTTGCAAGTGAAAATCTGTCAACTGTGACAATTTAGTAAAATCCTGTGACAGAAACAGGTCACAATTTTCCAGAATGGTTAACATCTAACGAGAAAAATACAAAAAACTTCCTAATTTTAATCTGTTTGATTTCTTTATTATATATTATAAGAAAGAATCATATCAATCAGCAGATTTTGGTCAGTATCTATTTGTTATAATATAACAAATAGATACTATATATTCTAGCAGATTCTAGTTATCTGCTAGAATAGCAGTCCTTCTTCCTTTGCAGCACGAATAAGTCTCCTGGTGATAAATATTAAGTTATTGGCTTAACTAAGCATGCTTACAGTGGCTTTCGTTCTTGGAGGTGATTTAATTTTCCCATTTAGGTTCCCACCTTTGTTTAGCTGTCAGTTATAAATGGTCATCTAAAGCCTTTGGGGCTGAAATGAAGCTAATTTGAATGTATAATTGTGCAAATTTATTAAGCGTAAAAACCAGTAGAGAAATACTGCTGATGACTATCTGAGGAATGTTAACAAGCACTGCTGGCGCAGCCTTTAAATGCAATAACATGAGTGGGTGTGCCTTACATGAAAAAAGACTGCGTGCTAGACGTCTGTACTTCTTTGTCCTGAATTGTATTACACCTAGTAACACCCGGCGGCATCAAATAAAAATATCAGGAACAATAACACCACACCAATAACCACAGTGATGGCAGCAGCAACCAAAAAGGAATTAGTCAAACTTATTAAAGATGCGGAAGCAAAGCCCCCAAAACCTAATTAATACAGTGCGTTAAATGCATAATAAACATTATCGTCCGTATCATCATGACAAAATAAAACTTTCTATTTCATGCTGACAATGGGATACAACCTTTATTAGAAGAGGGACTGCAATAGATATGCGTGTCTGTCATTCTCTCTGCAGATTGTTTTGCCGAGAAGGTGTGCGTGTGTGTGTGTGTGTGTGTGTCAGGGGGGTAACAATCTCGTTGAGCTAAATCTTTATCTAGTGCAGCAGTGGCACCTGCAGCAAGCTGCAAAGCTATTCTTCCCTAACTTTTATGAGCTATGAAATAAAAGCAAACCTACTGCAGACAAAGTAACACAACAGTGTGAGGATAGATGTGACACGTTTGCCCTACACAAATGTGATTGGCGAGTAAGCTGTTAAGCAAGGATATAAAGAAACTGCTGAAATGGAGATAGTAGCTGGTTTGTGGGTCCCATGAGGATTTTCTGTTGTTTGTTTTAAGCACAGTTAGAGACTGCTTGACCTTTCTTGCTACCAGAGTTTGAGGCTGCTGTGATTGCTGTCTGCACACATTTATCCCTATGTATCAAACAGTCTGCAGGTAAAGAGCTGCAATATTAAAAGAGCCACAAAATGGAAAAGGTTTTTAGATTTTTATAAAGTGGTGATAAACAGATATTCTTACCTAGTTTTCCTGAGTAACATTTGGGCCTTACCAGTACCTTAAAATATGAGCAATACCTGGAACTCAAAACAATAATAAAATCTATAACAATTTGGCAAATCTTACAAGGTTATTTATACATTATTGTAAATTAATTTAGAAATTGCTACTTGGTAATTAAAAAGCAGTAATATTTATTCGTCATAATAACCGTGTGTCGAAGCCTAACTAGCATACTAAATCTTAAAAGACCGTAAAAGTTAGTACACCTGGCAATGAGTGAGTGAGCATCTCAGGCTACTCCCACATGTACATGGGTATTTTTGGAAAACGGAGATTTTCCGTTTTCGTTTTTTTTAAAAATCCCGTCCACACGTAAAACCCAAAAACGAAGGAAAACGCTGCTAGGAACATGCCAAAGCAGCAGGTGGCGCTATATTCCTATCTGTGTAGAAATGTTGGCCAATCAGAAGTCAGCCTGCGTGGGAAAGAGTAAAAAAAGATGGCGCATAGAAGCAGAACTGAGTCCTATGTGTGGAGGGACAGTAACTGTGTGTGTATATGTAAGCATTTAAACACTGCAGAAAGTAAAATTAACAGTAACAGTATTTTGTCTTCGTCCGCCATTGTAGAAATTCAATTCACCAAAACAATAACCTGACACACAGTGTGACGTCAAAAAATGTGCACACCTTTGATGCTGCGTCCACACGTAAACGCAAAAACTGAGTTTTCAAAAATATCCACCCTGGCAGGAGTTTTAAAAAATCTCCGTTTTCAGTGACCAAAAACACCGTTTGCGTGTGGACGAAAGGTGCAAACA
>NW_005187467.1:1208610-1210033 GCF_000239375.1 Pundamilia nyererei | reverse complement strand
AGTTTTCAAAAATATCCACCCTGGCAGGAGTTTTAAAAAATCTCCGTTTTCAGTGACCAAAAACACCGTTTGCGTGTGGACGAAAGGTGCAAACATATAGAAAAATCTGCGTTTTCAAAAATACCCATGTATGTGTGGACGTAGCCTCAGTATCACGGCAAAACATTTAACAGACACGTGTGCATGTCACACTTTGCCATTTCACGCTTTGTCTCTCCAAAGTGTGAAATGTACACGCATGCAGAAGTTGCAGTAATCTGCAGAGGGAGATATTTTATTTCATGCCAACAGGAAAGTGTTTAAACAGACCTTATTAACATATTTTCATGTAAAAACATATTAGCTGCCTATCTTAATCGTTTCTGGCGACTAAGGAGCCTGAAATGTACTTCCCACTTTTTTGCTCACTACCGACTTCTTGGCTTTTAATATCTTATCTCGCCCTGCTGGTGCTGCATGTGTGTCCATTTCACGCTTTGGAGAGGCAAACTGACACGTTGGACTGGCGTGTCTATTACATACTTTACCAGTGAAATCACTCTTCTAATGAAATAACATGCAGACATTTAGCTTTTAAACATATTCTGCATTAACTCTTGCATGCATGTTGCACTCTCAAAACTGCTTTCCACGGTGAAGCATTTAAGCATTTAAGGCTCAATGTCTCCTTAAAAGACAACAGCAACAGAAAAATACATCATATCAGTAAACAGCTCTTCTGGTGGTTGCCTCGGTTTCCACACTTTTGGAGAAGCAGCTGTCTCCAGACACTGAGAAAATGCTCTCCATCAGATGAATCAGTGACCTTGTTTTACTCAAGTGTAACATACAGTAACAAGCAGAAAGCATAAAGATAACAAGAGCAATGAAGAGGAAAGACATCACACTAGTGTGTTATGAACTGGTTTCAAAACAGTGACAATCTTCAACTCTTTCAGGTTATTTCTCTGGTTTCTATCACTCACTGCATGATCGGAAGTCACAACTTCCATGCACCAGTACCAATCAACGTGGCCTGCTTTGATGAGAAAATTGGTTTTGGGAGGGGGGGGGGCTATGCTGTTAAAGCATTATCATTACTTAGCACATTATTTGGAAGTAAAAAGTAACTGTCACAAGAAGGAAAATGAATCATGAAATAGGACAGGTTCTTTACTTTGAACATATTTTATTTTCCAAGAAAATATCCTAAAAGTATCCCAAAGTGGGGATTTGGGCTACTCGTAGGGCGATCGTGGCTTAAAGAGTTGGCAGTTCGTCTTGTAACCGGAAGGTTGCCGGTTCGAGCCCCGGCTTGGACAGTCTTGGTTGTCGTGTCCTTGGGCAAGACACTTCACCCGCCACCTACTGGTGGTGGCCAGAGGGGCCGATGGCGCGATATGGCAGCCTCGCTTCTGTCAGTCTGCCCCAGGGCAGCTGTGGC
>NW_005187467.1:1126896-1208590 GCF_000239375.1 Pundamilia nyererei | reverse complement strand
CCTCGCTTCTGTCAGTCTGCCCCAGGGCAGCTGTGGCTACAACTGTAGCTTGCCTCCACCAGTGAGTGAATGAATAGTGGAATTGTACAGCGCTTTGAGGGCCCTGAAAATCGCTATATAAAATGCAATCCATTATTATTACAAAGTCTTGATATAAAAACCTCAGTAGATTTAAGGAAAACATCTAAAATTAAAATGACATTTATCTATTGCAATAAAGAATTTCAGTCAAACACTGCATGTGGAGGATTTCTTAAACAAATAACATAGCCATAGCATGCCGGCATGTATTAACCAGAGTGGGTGATAACCAGAGAAATTTTTGCTCATACTAACTGTGGTTTACTTTAGCTTTGGGGCGTGTAGCACAACGGTTTGATGATGTTCACTCCAAATACTTTTCAGACTTTCATTAAACAAGCCACCATGAATGTGCCTCAGAACAATGACTGTCTTTATTTCACTGTGTTGTTTCAGGGTCAACGGGACATTCCTCAGTTCACAGGCCAGCACACAAGCTACCCACATAGCAGAATTACTGTACTGTTAAATCCTGGGAAAACAGCAGCAGCATATTGCTCACCACAGACACACTTTTTGCATTTAATGTCAGGCAAAGACACAAAATATGTATAATTGCATGTCTGTGAATGACTTGTAAACCAAAGGAAATTCAATATGGGGAATAAATGCATCACATGCAGCTGAGGGACTATTAGGGAATGCTTTTCTTTAATAAAGGGGGAAATGAATTTGAGAAGTGTATTTCCCTCTCTCTCTCTCACACACACACAAATATATATATATATTGACATTGTATACATTGCATTTTAATGCTCTTGATACTCCTTTAAATAACTGTGGAGGAGTAGTTGCAGTCTGGAAAATTTAAGAATAGACTCCAGCTCCAGTCTTGCAGTGGGAAGTTGGGCAATTATGCTGCCCACAACATACCCGTCTTCTTCTGTGAATGTCTGTTGGCTGCTATTCTTCCATCTCCAGATTAGTGTCTTCATAAAGGGCACAATGACAGAACAATAAACCTTGGAAGTTCTTGATAGTGGAAGAAACGCAGGCTTCCAAAGGAAAACTACTTAAGCACATGGAAACTCCACACAGCAGTGACAGCAGACACTGAGCTACTGCGCTGCTTGAGTTACTGTTTTCATTTCGAATATAAAGGCAAACTGCAATCAAAGCGAACATTTGTGCAAAAGGTGACTAAAATATTTGGGCTATTTATCTACTGATGTGTTTATGCATGCCTGTTCTTTAAAGTAACTGCAATTCAGTTGTTCCCAACCCCCAAATATATTATGCTGCTCTTAAGGTAACCAAAATATAAAAAAAGAAGCAACAACACCATGAAAACTCAATGGGTTTTTCAGCGCAGCCTTATCCCAGGGGACATGGATATCACTCCAAGAGCCCCAACATCAGGGCACTGCCCTTCTTCTCCTTAATGCCATCCATGCTCAACAATGCTGAACCTTCTCAAACCATGCAGAACTTTAACCATTTTCACTATTTCTCTGGTGGTTGGAGGGTTATCAACTGGGGAATAATAGCAAAAATCTTTTTACCAGGATAGAATTTGGGAAGTTTTTAAGAGGAATAACACACTTGGGTAGTTGACAAGCCAATCACAAGCCACAAAGCAAAAAGATTTTAGGCCTGGCTGCCTGCTGAGCCAACAGACAATAAAAAGCTTCATGCTTGGCAAACCCTGCAGAAATTGTGCTACTGGTAAGAGTTTTGTCCATGCACCAGAGGCAACTTAGATTTAAAGCACGCTAGGTAATACTCCAGAAATGACAGGGACCTTGATTTGAGACATGCATATTTCCTCTATATCCAGTCTGAAATATCTACATTTTTAGTCACTCTCATCAGTCTGTGCTTTTCTTACAGATTCAGTCCAGATGTGAAACGGTACTAGATGGAGGGGTTCTTCCTTTTTTCCCCCCACAGCCAGCTTCTGAAAGTTTTCAACTGCTCTGTCTGAGCATGACAAGTTTTTTTCTATTCTTTTTACTAATGTGTGGCTGCAAGCACATCTGTCTGCTGTAATCTATTAGGGGAAACAAACCTGCAAAATAGAAACACCATCTGGCAGTGATTGTGGTTTAACAATAGCAGAGAGTCAAGTCTCAGCTGATATATCTCACAATATTTCATGGTTTGAGCATAGGATAGTCTCCTTGTTAGGAAATGTTTCATACATTTGGTGAACATGTGTTGGCTTGAGATGTGCTAATTAAGTTCTGAAGACCAACTGCTGTAAAGACTGAGATGAAACTTTCTGGTTATCTGACCTTTTCTCCTGGTTTGTCTCAGTCAGATGCATAAACTGTGACAGTGGATCTGGAAGAGATTCAGGGAGTTTCCTTTTTGTGCATTGCCACACAGTAACAGTGAAAAGTTGACTGTGAATTAAAAGCTGTGAAGTACTTTTTGTTGCATCTTTGTAGTTCAGTGTGAGATACCTGTCTGCTATTTAGACTTCGACTACAATAGACTTTATTAGAATTGCAGTTAGGCTCTGGTTTATTTTGCTTCTATCGGTGATTTTCACTGTGGTCAACTTTTACCTAATTTAATTAAATGGAAAGTCATGTAACTGTTTATTTAAGGTCTCACAGCTGGGGAAGCCAAACAATGAGACAGAGGGATATAATCTCCCTGAACATCCATAAAAGGCTATAGGGAAAATTCAAGTGGACTATAAATGCTACAAAGAACAACATGGCGCATTATTTTTAAATGTTAGAAGTTTGAAAGCACCTAAGGACTTACTAGATCTGATCAGCAGCCAGACTGAGTAACTGAGGAAAAAGGGCCTTGGTCAGACTAGATTAACCGAATGGTCGCTATAAATGAGATCAAAATTTCCTTTGGGAAAATGGGAGAAACTTACAGAAGGACAACCATTAGAGCAGCACTCCATCAATCAGGCCTTCTGGTATAATGGCCAGGCGGAAGCCATTCATCACAAAAAGGCACATGACAGCGTGCTGGAAGTTTGCCAAAAGGCACATGACAAACTCTCAGACCATGAAAAGAAAAGCGCGTATATGCTGAAAATATAATTTCACAATCTGGCCGCAATTCGCAGTCGTCCCCATAGTCAAGCATAGTCTTAGAGGCAGTATCAAAACGGTGCCAATGTTTGGCAAGTCAGACACGTTTTACATTTTGACAACAACAAAGCATACCAGGAAGAAATCACAGGACCAGCTTTTCGAAAACTCTGTAAAAGTCCTGGAGTATCTCAGCCAGAGTCAGGAGAATCTCTGGAGAGGCCTCAAGGTTGTTATCCACCAACACTTTCCATCAAACTAGGTAAGCTAAAAGAATTCTGCCAAGAATAGGAGAAACCAGAAGAAAGCTGTTCCAAGCTTGTGGCTCATTCCAAGGAAGACTAGAGTTTGCGATTGCTGCCAAAGGTGAATCAACCAAGTATGAAGTGAAGGGTCTGACTGCTTATGTAAATGGGTTATTTCAGTCTTTTGAGTATAGCCTTACAAAACACTCCAGCTGTTTAAAAAAAAATACTGTGGAGTTGTCATATCGAGACTAACAAGAAAATTATATAGCTGTGATATCAGCATAAAAACATGGTAGAAACTCGACTTTATTTTATATTCATTTAATCATTTCAAATAAAAATGAATTCATTATTAATTTTTAGCTGAGACCTAAACTGACTGCAAGTTTAGATAATCTAAAGGGTTTGATATTAAACCCTTTTTCTTTTATTCCTACATAACTGGCTTGTTGCCACCAATATGTTGTTTATAGCAAAACAAGTAATTTAATAGCTCTATAAGCTCTGTGGTGTCATTAACCTTTTTTCATCAGCTTTTATACTTGACTTGAAAGGTGTTTACATTCTGGGTGCTACAGCATTCATTTTTTGTTTTGTGGTCATCTATGGATGTTTGACCTTCTCTGTACAAAAATGATGTATGCTAACAGTTTGAGGGCAGTTTGTTTTTTATTTGATCTGCTACAAAAAAGAGTGATTAAAAGACAAATATGACATTCTTGGACTCATCAAAGCTTTCCGAAAGCATTTGAATGGTCATTCAAATCAAATCAAGACGCTATTGTAGTGGAAACTAGGACGTATATATCAATCAGTGAACTTGGTATAACCAGTTTGGCTCTAAAAATGAGCAAAGTACTTGTTGTAGCTTACTGAGGAGCATCATTCACAGTTTTATGCCCCAAGTCATGTGAGTCATTTAAAGTTTCCATTTCATATATAGGAGCAATGGAGAAAAAAATAAGGCAGCATTCAGTTCAAAGTAAACAAAATCCTTGAATAATCTTCTTGGAAAATGATATCAAAAAGTCACTTTTGCACACCACGGGGATTTGAAAAATACAAAGTTTATCTAAGGCATTAGTTACATTGCACCTGTGTCCCAAGAGATTTAGAATGCACACAGGTAAAAAACAAGAAAGAAAGAAAACCATAAGAAAAAGCGTTTCTTCCTGCATCACATTACAATCAGCTCAAAGTGCAGAGATCAGAACCCTGTTTCTTGCATATTCCAGAGATCTGAGGAGACAGAAGACTGCTAGGTGAAGAGAGGCGAGATGATGCAAAGAGGATACTTTTCAAGCAAGTAGGGGGGAAGTGTGTGTGTGTGTGCTATGAATATGTTTTTACTTATTAAATCTATCAAAGATGAATGAAGTGCTGCATCCCATAGCTTCTTTGCCTAGCCATAGCCGCTTTGATTTATTAAATTTACTTCTATGACTTTGGATTCTCAGCTGTGCCGTCATTTAAATTCTCTTATCCAGTTCAGCTTGTCTCTGCTTGTCATTTTGACTTGTTTTTGTTTTTTTCACCATTTTGAAATGACATGACTACATAATATTTACATATTAATGCACATGCAAACGTGCTTTAATATGTATCTGTCCTGTCAATTTTTAATTTTATGTCTACAGTAGCACTAGTGTCAGCTTCCTAGTATTTGTGTTGAATCCTAATAAATGCACAGATAAATTATACCCTCTTTGTCAGCCCCCAGATGACCACCAGCATCCCAGAGGAAGAGAATTACACACAAAGATACAAAAAGCAATAAACAAACAACAACAGTGCATGTTTATTCAGGAGAGGACAAACCTGTATATATAACCTGTACAAACCATAGACTCTCAGTGCATTCAAAACACATTTATTTCCTTTGATATTTCTAACTAATCATGCAAGAAGCATTTATGCCCACCACTGATTCCATCATAGCCCAAGATTTTCATTTCTAAGGTTACACTGGTGTTTCACACCCACAAGTTAATATACCGTACACACACATTTTGCTGTATTTCATGCTACCATCTATGCACCCATACTCAGTATCAAGTTTGTTAGAAGTGGTGCTGCAGGCACACAAACAAGCAATTATGACTACCCGTGGTATATGAATTTAAATTAAGATACAGAAGACTTTGGCACTTTCTTCGTTGCATTAATGCTCTGTATATGCAGGTGTCTTAATTAGAAAGCTCTGCATCACTTCCTGAACTACTTCCTAGCTCAGAGCAACACAGGTGTCAGAGCTGCTGCTTTCTCTTATTCAAGCACAAGGTCATGACACACTAACTAAGGCAATAGTGAGAAAAGTCAGGCACTCCCAACATTTGAATGCACTAGATAAGCATCCCTCTTCAGCATGTGGGTTTCTTAACACATTTTCCCCCAAATCTAACAAAGTACTTAGAAATGTGAAAAGAATCAGCAGCTTATTTGTTTTATTTATCCAGGCAGCTAATCTCACTAATCTGATGCAACATCCAAAGAGCACATGGAATAATGATTTATCAATTGTTGCTTTGCTAATGACTCACAGCAAGGTGAGGGTGCTTGTGCAGGTTTTTCTCTGGGAGCTCAGATTTGTGAGACCACCCCAAAAACAAGCCAAACAAAAAAACATGCTAGCTTAATGTTGCCATTATCAACCCAGGACAGGCTTGCAAAACAGCTTATTTATCTCAAGAACTCACTTCCTGGTTAAACAAAAGGTTAACCTTGGTTAAAATTTCCGATGCCAGTGAAATAGATTGGCAATAATTGACTAACTGCGAAGAAGATGCATGATCTAATGCATTTGTAAGCATCTGAGCTTTGGAAAAAAAAGAAAAGAAACATGTTTCACAGGTGACATACATTTATTAATGTTACCTTTATTCTTGTAAAATGATTAGGATGACACAATATTCCTTAAAGGTATGTAGTCTAACGAGAGATGACCCATTTCTTTAAGTGCAACTCTTTCCATCATAAAATTGAGTTGTGCTTTGAGTGTCAGCTGTGAGATTCGCATTCACATTCACTGAAACTCTACATAATTTTAGAAATATATTGCAAGCCTATCCAAGAACATAGAAGCATGGGTACAGTATAGCCATGTCCATCCATCCATCCATCCATCGTATAACACTTATCTGATATGGTAGCTTGTAGCCCATCCCAGCTACCTAGCGTGAGAAGTGGGGTGTGAATGTGAGGGTGAATGCTTGTCAGTATAGCTGTATATATGTAACCACAATAACCACATATTGTAGACATGCAAACTTATGTGAGATCTGTACCTTAAACTTCAGTGAGCTATCTCAAATAAAAGTTTTGGTATCAAACATTTACTCTCTGCAGTCTAAAAAACGTGGCAGTATAAAGTTTGTAGATTCCTCTGTCACGGTGAACACAGTTCTAATAAAAATGTCTGAGGTAATTGCAAAACCTATAACTGCTAACCTGCAGCTGGTCACATTTGCATATCAGACCTCTTAAATCAGATGTACAGCTGAAGTATGTAGACTAATGTAATTGCTGCCTTGAGACATCTCTTAGTGCCACTTTCATAAACAGCTACTTTTACCTTTAAATGCTAGACACGGGACATGCTCTTTTTCTGCATGAAAACATCGACTCAGGGGAACTAACAAAGTTGTAAAACTTAAACTTTAAAGATGTGCAACTTTAAAACAAATAAAGTAAAAGCAAAAATACTACCAAGCATTTTATGTTTCACTGTACTGTTTATACACTACAACTTTCTAACCGTCTAATCCACACTAGAAAAACCATGCATGGATAAGATGACGTGGAGGTGTGCACAGACAAATACTCTGTTCCTTTCAACAGATATCTCTATACTGTCATTAGCCAAAAAATTAAATTATGACAAACACACAAAAAAATGTGTCTGCTGTCAACTGCTTATCCTCCAAGAAAAAAAAAGCCATACTGTTGTTGGTTGAAGTGTGTGTGTGTGTATGTGTGTGGGCTCAGTTCTGCAACATTCTCACACCAGGTGGGGCATAAGCCCCTCCCTCTGGCCCCCTCCAATGCCCTTGCCCTTTATGTCATGCCTGGTTTGTCTGCAGGCATTCAGCGGAGTTGGAAGCCTTTTTTTCTGACCTTTAGACCAGCCAACCGGAGCCATAACTGCCACTTTTTGTACCATGCTAAAAAAAAAAAAGCCAACGATCTTAGTTCAAAAATCCATCAAAGAAAATGTGGGGCTTTAAATTGTTTTGCCAAAGTTTCTCCATTCCGTTGCCGTTTTAATGTATTTTCATATTACTACCTGTATCAATCATTATGTTATGCTCTGTTGACTTCCAGTCATCTGAAACCCATAGGAAAAATGTTTCTTCCAAGAATAAAAACCTCTCAAGAATGTCAGTTTCTATAATTCAGTAATAGCTTATGCTCTTATAAACTAAGTTAGCCTGTTAGCAGTCGGACGTACCGCCCACGGTACATTGGATGGTTTAGGGGACTAATTGTAAATTTGTAGGACTGCTAAGGGGTTAGTAAAGATGTGTAACTAGAGACTGTGATGCTCTGGTCAACAGGTTAATGCAGATCTACTAAGTACTCAGTATAAGTAACAAATCAAATTGATTTCATTATGGTAAAATAAACAGCTACTGTTCCATTTTGCTTTTTGTGAGCTACAACTACATCAACTAATCATTAGCATTGCGGCAAAACTTTATATGACCACCCACTGCAACCACAAACTCACTGATATTTCTATCGTCTTGATTGACTACTATAAATTCCAGACACAAAATCCATGTTTAAAATCGAATGTTTGGATTTAGCAAAGCAAACAGATTAAAAGTGAACGTACTTTCAGCACGCAAAATAAAATAAGAGGAAACTATTAACTAGATAATTGGCAATATTTGCTTTAGTGAATGTGATTTTGTTTTATTGTTGTATATCAAGTTATAAAAATCGCTGTCAATCACCGGATGCAATAAAGACTGCAGCGCTTCTGTTTGAAATCTTAATTATGGTTTTGCTTGGTGTCTAAAATTAGATTCTTACCAAGCGTCTTCTTTCCTCTTCAACGGTGTTCAACAGCTGCGAGAACTCTTTGAATGACTGGGCTGAAACAGAATAAGACATATCGGCATATTAAAATGTTTGGTCAATATATATATCAGTATGTATGAGTCCCCATTTCACAATATATTCACAGCTGAGAGAGTACACACAGTGAACTGGGCTGTTGACACAGTCACATGATTAAAAAAAATACGTAAGCAGAAAAAAAAGCATAGCTGTTAAACGTCAGCTGGTCCTGGCACCCTACGAGCACTGGAGAGGCGTGATGTTAAAATGTTTATTTGCACTGCAGCTTCGGACCTTTCAGTGCAGTACATTTTAGAACCTAATAAAAGCATGCAGCTGTCCAATTTAAGCCAAGACCAGCAGTAAAAAGAAAGGAATAATAAACCAACAAAAAACAATACTTCAATTGAACCCACTGATTGCTTCCCTTTATTTTCTCCCACAGCTAGGGTTTGCAATATACTGTCACAATACAGGAGAGACTGATGTGATAGAGATATGTTCCTGCCATCAGGGTTATACTTCAGTGGCTTATATTACATTTTGCAGGGCCAGATGAATTCAGCATACAATGCATCGAGGCTTATCTGACACAGAACTGTGCCTTGATAGCTTTACAGCTTCATTAAATAGAAGGCCAGATACAACGTGGCCTGTCTTGGTCAGCCCCTGTGTCACCCTATGTCTAGCCATTTAGCAGCGGTCGAGCTGCTCTGCTTGCCAACACAGTAACATCATTATCAACCCCGACAGCCTGGCATAGGGACCCATGCATCATCTTAGACACTTTGGTCCATTTACACACCAAAGCTTTTAAAGACCGGGGAGCAATGATTTTGTGCCAGTGATCCTGCAGGCAGGCTGGCCTCCTATTAATGCTACCAGTTCCTCTATCAACGGTGAAAACCTCTCAGGGGGTAAAGGGCACAGCTGGAGCCACTGATGGGACAAGATTAGACTGTGAAGAAAGGAAATGGGAGTCAAAGTGGGGTTATAACTTGCATATCATTCACTGCTAAGTGGAGGGAAGGCAATAAACCCGATGAATCACTAAATTAAATAAAGTTTAGTACCTTAGGAACGGATGAATTGGGAAGATAAGCTTTTTAAATGTACATTTTTCTGCACACTGTAGCTAGACAACAACAAGCGCTGTATGTTTACAATCAATTTTATGTGCTTAAAATGATGCTTTTTCTGTTCCATATTTAACATTTCAGAGCTGGATTTTTGCTCATCTCACTTATTCCACATTTGAACAGTTCTTGTCGACTAAAAGATTGACCTTCTATGAGTTGGGGCTGTAACTTTTCTAAAGATTTAAATTTCTATAGCCACATCAATCTTTTCGCCCCATTCTGGCTTGGAATGTGAATGTCACTGCAGGAAGTCATAGACTGAAATCAATAGAAGGTCAGATGAACCTGTCTGGCAGCACATACAGGATCCCAATGTTATGTGGGGAAGTAAGGAGCATCAAAGTGAACTATACCAATACTGCATCAAGATCATGGCTGGCATTCACACAAGGGTCTAGGTATGTCAGTCAGAAAGTTCAGTTTCATTGATGACTAGATTGATTTCAACAGGCTGTTTTTTTCCTCAAATAGTAATCGTGGCCTTTTCTCCCTGACATGGTGAATGAACCGAGTAGTATTGCAGGAAGGATACTGAAGACGTGGACACAAAATCACACAAAAACTATTTTGCATTTTCATTTTTACTTTGATCCTGATTAAAGGCTGCCCAAACAAATTTGCCAACGTCTATAAATAACACAGTACACAAATTCTTCCCAACACGTGGAATGAAACTGTCATCAGAACCATTTCTCCTGTGCCAGTTTCATGCATCGCCAAAAAGGTTCAGTTACAGGTGCGCTGCTAAAACATCCATTGTTGAGTCTAAGATGATCAGATTCTTAATTACAAGGGAAGTCAAGGGAAGGGTCTCTAATTAAAGTGTGCTTGATTCTAATGAGGTTTAGATTTGGATGTGGATTTTTCCAATAAATATAATTGGTCTCCTGCACCCATGGCCATCACACAGTAACAACAGCTTTGTGAGGGAAAAAAAGGACTATTCATTTTGCATTCAGATGAACATTACAGCCTGTAGAGGAGGTCGATATCTAGTCTAGCCCTCACAGATGGACAGTAATTCAGCAGTCTACAGCTCCACAGAGCGAAAGACTCAAGCTGGGGATAATGAGCAGTGCAAAAAACGGAGACGAAGAGGAGGCCAAACTGGGAGTCATGCCCATTAGAGCCAACGAGGCCCTCTGCACAGCTGCTTTCATATTCCTCTTGGAGGCTAGGAGGTTTGCACCTTCATTAATCTCTGACACTGATCACAATTAGTCCCTTTGATCTCATATAGGCTTGAAAAGATACAGGAAAAGCATCATAAGCAAATCCATCCATCGTCATCCGCTTTGTCCGGGGTCGGGTCGCGGGGGCAGCAGCCTAAGCAAAGAGGCCCAGACCTCCCTCTCCCCAGCCACCTCCTCCAGCTTGTCCGGGGGAATACCAAGGCGTTCCCAGGCCAGCCGAGAGATATAATCTCTCCAGCGTGTCCTGGGTCTGCCCCGGGGCCTCCTCCCGGTGGGACATGCCTGGAACACCTCACCCAGGAGGCGCCCAGGGTGCATCCTTGTCAGATGCCCGAACCACCTCAACTGGCTCCTTTCGATGTGGAGCAGCAGCTGCTCTACTCTGAGCCCCTCCCGGATGGCCGAACTTCTCACCCTATCTCTAAGGGAGAGGCCAGCCACCCTTCGGAGGAAGCTCATTTCTGCCGCTTGTATCCGCGATCTCGTTCTTTCGGTCACTACCCACAGCTCGTGGCCATAGGTGAGGGTAGGGACGTAGATCGACCGGTAAATTGAGAGCTTCGCTTTTACACTCAGCTCCCTCTTCACCACGACGGACCGGTGCAACGTCCGCATTACTGCAGCTGCTGCCCCAATCCGTCTGTCGATCTCCGGCTCCCTTCTCCCATCACTCGCGAACAAGACCCCGAGATACTTGAACTCCTCCACTTGGGGCAGGAACTCATCCCCGACCCGGAGTGGGCACTCCACCCTTTTCCGGCTGAGAACCATGGCCTCGGATTTGGAGGTGCTGATCCTCATTCCCGCTGCTTCACACTCGGCTGCGAACCGTTCCAGTGCGAGCTGGAGGCCTCCACCCGATGAAGCCAACAGAACCACATCATCCGCAAAAATCAGAGATGAGATTCTGAGGCCACCAAAGCGAAAGCCCTCCGCCACTTGGCTGCGCCTAGAAATCCTGTCCATAAAAATTATGAACAGAACCGGAGACAAAGGGCAGCCCTGGCGAAGCCCATCACCCACCGGGAACGAGTCCGACTTATTGCCGGCAATGCGAACCAAGCTCTTGCAACGGTTGTATAGGGATCGAATGGCCCGTAGCAATGGGCCAGACACCCCATATTCCCGCAACACCTCCCACAGGACACCCCGAGGGACACGGTCGAATGCCTTCTCCAAGTCCACAAAACACATGTAGACTGGTTGGGCAAACTCCCATGCACCCTCAAGTATCCTCGAGAGGATAAAGAGCTGGTCCAGTGTTCCGCGACCAGGACGAAAACCGCATTGTTCCTCCTGTATCCGAGGTTCGACTAACGGACGAACTCTCCTTTCCAGCACCCTGGCATAGACTTTCCCAGGGAGGCTGAGGAGTGTGATCCCCCTGTAGTTGGAACACACCCTCCGGTCCCCTTTCTTAAAGATGGGGACCACCACCCCGGTCTGCCAGTCCAGAGGTACTGCCCCTGATCTCCACGCAACATTGCAGAGGCGTGTCAACCAGGACAGCCTGGTTATAAGCAAATCAATAGCATTAATTATACATGCACAGCAGACAAGCTTAACATCCATACACAAAGCCAAACCCCATTCTAAGATCACGCTGGATTTTATTTGAAAAAATGAACAGCATTAGTGTTACAGCATTTTCTTTCTTCGTTAATTACTTTTACTAATATACAGGTTAACTATAAACGAATCGTTTGAGCATGTGACCTTTACAAGACAAGTGCCCGCATGATACATGTGGGCGCAGCAACTGTTTTCCCACGAGAAACTAAAACATAAAAGAAAAATCAGATAAAAAAAAATCTGATTGATGTGATGCAAGAGATGAAACCTTAGCAGGAGATGAATACTCTGTGCCTTGTTAAACTGGACTCACCGATGTTCACCTCATCATCTGTCTCTGCATCTCCTATGCACTCAAACTGGAACTCCTGCAGAGACTGGGAGAACTTCTGGACGGCAGCAGAAAGATCTGGAAAATCAGATGGGCTGAGCATCAGATGAGGCATACCACAGATGAAAAGCACACTGAAGACACATGAATCAAATTTTATTGTACATTATAAAGAAAAATGTAATGTAATTTAATGCAAATTTAATGTAACCTCCTTGGACTATACCCAATAACCATATATAATTCGCAGACTTTGCTTTTGCACTAGATTTTACTTTATTTTGCTTTTCCACTTTCACAAAATGGGAACAAGCAGATGCATGTTGCTGAAAACAAGACACACTTCTGCTGTTCCACATCAAAAAAGTTTAGTGGACACAGAGACAAATTACTGGTTTCTGCTCTGTTGCTGCATTTATTTCAGTTCATATAACAGATCTTTTTGCCAATTATGAGCAAAAGCCGTGTGCCCCATCCCTTTCCACACAATAACTGGAAATAGATTTTGCAACACCTGGTAAAGGGTGGCAAAATTTTGCTCCCAGAACTTGTTGTCAAAGCGGAAACAAAGCAGAACCCAGGACAACAGCTACAAGTTCTACAAGTTGAGACTGACGTGTGGATAGTCAAATGACAGAAATTTCATATGGTTATACCATATCAAGATAACCACCACATCCAATAGCATTGCTTTAATTATTGTCAAGTTGCAAGGAATTATTTCCCCGGGCACCACAGCTGCATCATAAAACATCAGCATATAAATAGGCCTAGTTTTTATCTTATTAATGGGCAACAATTAATATTCAAAACAGACAAAAGTCAAGTCTTTTAAAATCAACTGCTCAATGGTTTCTTTTGAACACAAACTAAATGAAAACATTCATTAAACAGCCTTTATTCAGTTTTTTGAAAGGCTTTCTTACATTAGTAGGAGGCAAAAAATGCTTCTAAAAGTATTGTATGGATGAGATAGGTCAATGGTTTGTTCATGTGTATGTGTCTTTGTGTTTGCCTGCACGCTGAAGTGTGCTAGTGAATGAATAAGTATGGTCTGTAAGCCTTTAAAATAGCATGTGGTGCCTTCAATTAAGAAAAGTGAGCATCTTAACATTCTGAGAACTGAGGATTGACCTGTGCTTTGATGCAACGTTTCCTGTTGCTGAAAAGAGGTGTTCTCATACTGTACATATTAATAATAATAATTCAGTGTCCAGCCTAACAGCCCAGGTCAGTGGCTCAGAGTTTTACTGACCCATGTACATTTTTACTGGCATGCAAAAAAAGGCTCTAAATTCATTTCTACTGCAAGTCTCCAAGTCATCAAAGGAAAGACTCTGCGTCAAGGATATTTTTTAATTGAGTTATTCAAGTTATTCGATAAATCACTGCAGCCCTACTACTTCTACAGATATAAACTGACAATAGCATAAAGCTTGACAATTCATAACAGCAGATAACCAAATAATGGACTTTTATGAACTGCTGTCTGTCCATGTACACGCCCACTGACAGTCACACATTTGCAATATTTACTGGTGCCTGATCATAATACCTGGATCTGAAAAAATAAGCCCAGATGAACTGCCTAACCTTTGTCTCAAAAGTGATAAAGCCCACACAGAAAATACAAATCAATAGAACAATTCCACCCTTGGATACTCCCCACTGCTAGGTATAAATCTATGATTTTATTGTATTCTACAGTTTAACTTGATCAAATGTCTTTTTTGACTACCTCCAGAGAGTACTGTCATTTTTTGTACTCCAAAACCTTCCAGCTATGAAAACACAAGTGCGTGTGACTGCCAGTGGAAATTTTTTAAAAGATTTAAATGAGCCACAAGAATTTAACAATACAGCAGGAGAATTTCATAGTATTTTTTTGTATGACAACAGTATCTATAAGCCTTAGTAATAACTGCTGATGAATAGAAGCAAGCTAAAGTCCAATAAAGATTGGAGGCATATTTACAAATGTGGCAATGAGAAACAAAACACCGCAGCATAGCACGTGAACTGGTCCAAATATGATCCAATAACAAAGAAAATTGATTCAAGCTGCAGTCAGAAAGTTACAAGGCTGACGTCCTGCAATCATTGTTAGAGCTGCAGGCAGCAGTTGTAAGCTCTTTGTCTCTAAAATTTGTATGCATAAAACTACAAGTTTATGAACAAGTTTACTTCATACAAAGTATTATACCTTTGACTTAATAGCAATGAGCCAGAACTAGCCAAGAGCAATTTCTCTTTGTTTGGATTGATGAGTCAACCAGAGTGTAACATGTCCAGTCAAGAATTAGAGGTGCTTCAACAGTCTCTGATCTAATGCTCTCAATGGGAAAAAAAAGACTAGGTTATCATTTCCTGAACCCTACCTGCCTTATATAAAACCTCCCACTTTCTCTTTGATCCATGGAATAAAGAAAAGAACTAAATGGGAACGGAGAGACACCTCACCATGAGTTTAACTTCTGTTGCTGCTTAAAAAAAGTTGCACGAAACGATTTAATAGCTGATTAATGTTTTTTTTATATCTACATTTTTCTGCCTGCCTTGTCAACAGTTTTCAAAAGTTTATGTGGGATATTAAAAAATGTACTTAATTTCCCCAATTAGGCTACATCAACTTGCAACTTACTATTGTTTCATTTTTCTCCCCCCTCAAATAACAGCTTGGATGAGAGCTACACAAAAATTCTCCATATTTTCACACATTAAAAGACATACACACCTTCACATTTACACCAGGGAGTTCTAAACTGTTGGACGAAACAAAAATAAACAGTACTCAGTTAAAATCTGGTTTCCATCTTACACACAGATGTACACTATAAACCAATGATATGTATGGTAGAAATCAGGGCGTTGATTCAAGAGAAGATCTAATTACAGTTACAACTGAAATCACAAGGAAGAAAGAAATGCAGCAGTTTTTTTGCATTTAATGAAAGGGTCAGAGTAACTACAGTGATGACGTCTATAAAGTTAACCGAGCGCATGACTCACTTATAATTGTGGGCCAAGTAATGAAGCTGCATAGACACCAGAAGAGTTCTTATCCATCTTCTTATTTTTCTCTTTGCTGTAAGAATCTATGCCAACCAATCAAATTGACTGGTTTGTAGCTCTGAACACCAACTGGGGGCAGTCACTTCATTTTAATGTCTACTTCTTGAGCATGCCACGATGCGTCAAACTTAACTTTTCAATGAATTCAGTAACTTCTATCTGTGTGTTCTGTGGTTTACTTAATAATCATTCATCTGATCTTCAGACTGAGGAAATTCCTGTGGACCCAAGTCAGTCGACTTTTAAGTATAAAAAGTATTTCTGGTAAAAATCTTTCATTTACCAGTACTCCTCCACTCTGCGCTTTCTGTGGGGGGAGGGAATTACAGACGGGTTGACACAGGCAGTGGAGACAGGATAAAAGGAAGTGCATCCATAAAAAGCAGGAAAAAAGTGAAAAAAATTCTCAGACTGAATGCCTAAATGAAACAGGAACAAATAAATCAAAAGACGTGAATACAATATTTTGTATTGGAATATGCTCTGTAAAGAACGACTTCAGTCACTCCCTCGTGTCGTTGGATTAGTGATTGTGGAGGAACCTGGTAGCTGCACTAAACTGCACAGCCATGTTATAATTAGATGCAATCTCATGTATGCCATATATGGCAATGAACACTGCTGCGTATATCTGTATATATGTGGCAGTGTTTATTGCATTTTTCAACAACTTTTCATCTAATCTACTTTACCCATTATATTGTTAAACTTTGGCTCTGCTCCCCACCAGAACAAGTACCATACAAGTCAAGCTTTTAAGGAAATCCGGTAAACTACAGCCCTGTCACCGACATTAACAAGCAGCAGAAACAGCACAAAGAAAATTGAAAATGATCATATTATACATTTTAGAAGAAAAAGGTATTGCTAAATAATGTTCAACATTTCTGCTTATAATTAGTAGCGCTTGCATCTGGTAAAAGTGCGGGGGTGTCAAGGTCAAGATATGTCAACTAGTCATGTCAGCCTAATTGACTTGCCATCATAACTAGTCCTGATAATCTTCAGGTTAAGCCTTAGAAGCATTATGTAGCCAATTGAAAAAGCCTTACTTTTGACATGATCACATGAAGTTGTTATTGGGAAGTACTTGGCTCCCTCATTCCTGCTTGCAGTTGTTATTTTTACTCTGTTTTTAATTGTGCAACTGAAGCTAATATGTTTCATATCTCAGTTACGTAAAGGTTAACGCGTGGGCCTGCTGAGGTGAAATTTTAATAATGAGTGAAGATCGGGCACGTGAGGGAATATTTCAACATTTCAACTTTCTTTTGGATTTATAATTAAAAACAAAACAAGGCAAAGATTCTAAAATGCCTTTTGCCTTTTATTTGCCAGCCCACTCAGTTCAAATGTATGCAGTGTTCTCATATCTATTGTTGACAATGACTCACTAATTGCTTCTTACCTTAATTATTCTCTCTTCAACAGTCTTTACCTAAAAAAAACCCCTCAAAAGTTAAAAGAAAAATAAATTTGACACAGACAGACTAACTGTGTTTATGTAATAGACTCATTAAAAATATAAAAGACTCATTAAGTACTATTAAGTACCAGCGGTTTTACAGGTCTCAAGTGTAAATGGCACATGTAGGTTTATGGTTACATGCTTGCATACAGTTTGTTCTTATACTTGAAAAAGTTTTGAATTTTGCTCGTTAAGAAGGATCCAAATTATCTTTAATACAATAAAAAAAAAGTTTAAGAGCAACCATCAAGTTACAAAATTGCAAACCTTTGAGTTTCATTTTCTGCTGCAAACTGCCTGTAAGAGGATGCTTGACAGTTTATAAAAGATACAGTGGCTACCCAGAACAAAATAGCGTATCCTCACTAAAAGGGTCTAAACTTCACAGGAACAGAAATTGCTTGACAGGTCTGATATTATTCTAACCCTAACAGTCAGCACTGAGTCATTCAATTTCAATCTATTTAAGAAAGACAACTGCAAGGCTCCTCTTCTCGAATAGACCACACACTGAAGTGTTCATAAAAATATGTTGTTTTAAGTTTGACCGACCACTTGTAAATATTGCAGAGGCTGCACTGAACAGCACTGAGAGGAACTCAGAAAATGTATTGTGCCATTGATGCGCTACTATCGTTCCCACTTTGACTCTAAAACTGCAGATTTCAGATCGATGCCCTGCTGCAGTTGTCTGGGTGTGCTCACAGGACCATCAATAATGGATGATCTTTTAACTCTGATGCTCAGATTAACCCAACCTTTACCAAACCTACCAATGTTACAGTCACCTGAATGTAATGTTTCCTAACAGCCTTTATCAAAACCCAGGAAAATGCAACATTAAAATTACAACAAAAGTTTTGGTATTACAGGATATGGTCTTTACCTTTTGTCTTAATTCTTCAGCTTCAACATCAATGTTGTTACTCTTGGTTCATTTGCAAAACCAATGTTCTCATTTCTAAAATTAATAAACCACAAACCACAATTCAAAAAGCTACTCACTGCTTATCAGAAATAATAGAATTTAAATCCTCGACAAAATTATTTTTGATATTGCTTTATATCTATGGCAACAGCAATGGCCAAAAAGTCATGGGATATTTTGGTTAATGAGCCTGGTCACACAGTTCTGTTTTTAATATGTGCTGTACATATCTACAACATTCCACTCTCTGATACTGCTCTACAGTGTTTTGGTGCTATTTTTCCTTGTGGTCAAAAACCCATAAAAGTATCAAGTAAAGGGTCTTTTATAGCAGCACCGAACTTAATATATCTGAACTCATTTTCTCAGACATCAAAATTAATACTAACTCTTCAGTTGATGATATGACTAACAAGAAATAGCACTTTAATTAATTTACTAGATTTAATTATGCCAATCAAAGTAGGAAAAAAGTGCTCTGTTAAATCATCCCCATGGTTGACCACCTCTATCTAGGAGCTCAAAAGGGTCTGCAGAGTAGCTTAGAGGAGATGGAGAAAAACTCAATTAGAAGTCCATCTACTAGCTTGTAAAGAAAGTGTTGCATCTTATAACAAAGCTGTCAGAAAAGCCAGAGGAAATTATTTCTGAAAAATTACTGCGGATAATGAAGGCAACCCTAGACTATTGTTCTCTTGAGATGAGGAACATCACACCTCTGGAAAATGTGAGGAATACAAATATATATATATCAGAAAAAAATATTAACCCTACCACATTCTTCATCTGCACTAAAGACAATTCTCAAATTTCACTTCTGTCTTTAATATAATTGTGTGGCTGAAATAAAACGCAAACCTTCACTTTCCAGGTTAAAGTATATTTTTTAACTGTATTTATTTTCTTTGTCTCAACAATCATTAAACAGAAGGCATTCAAGCCTGTCCTCACACAAAAATAAATAAAATAAAATAATAATTAGAGATTTAACACTCAACTATGATGCTAAGGCTGTTTTCAATTTATGATTAGCTTTTGGCAAATTTGATTACTTTATTCATCATCACGACTACTTGCAGGTTTTTCCTAATATGATGCTATTTCCTGAATCGGATTAAATATCTCCAGTAGGAAATTCTTTTTCAGCTATGGAGATCAGGAATCCAATGGCACTTCTTGGGGTGATGAAAAATCCAGGTGTGCTGGTCTGCTACTGCGATATTCATTGCCATAACGTTGCCATTGCCGTAACGCAATGACACACAACTATATATGCTGAACTCTAGCCCTGGATTTAACTGGCATTAATAAATAAATAAAAGTTAATGAAGATAAAAGGAAAATTATTTTACCTCAATGAAATTGAAGGCGCTCATTTGGCAAGTAAACATACAGGATAAAACCAGACGTTAAGAGTCATGCTTATTTAGGAGTGACTGAGCATAAAGCTGCGCATTAATTGTGCCTTTCATCTCAGCAATATTACCAAAATATCACCTTATCTGCACTCTTAGATATTCCACTGCCAAATTTGTAGACATCCATTAAATCTGCCCCCAAACTCAGTCTACCTCAAAATATTAAGGAAGCAAAGTCTGTGGATACTTTCAAGAAACTTTCAGAGAGGTTCTTCTTTAAGCATTTTGCTTAATATTGATAGCTGAATAATATTTACACAGGTAATTGACATTGATTGATGCCTTAGTACTATACGGCACATCTTGAGTAATCTTAATAGTTATAGAACAAATGTACTTTTATTTGAACAATACTAAATCTCCTCTCTCCTCAAAATAAATGAATTTACAAATAATATAGGTTCAGAAGAGCTCAAGGTTTAGGAAATGGTGGCGTGTCTGTCGCTCAGAAAGGTAATGTTCAGTTACTCAGTCCAATGGTTTCATAATGGGGGAGAGAAATGTTAATTATGCAGCTGCAGTGACTATTATTTGCAAGCATGTTTTCTCATTCCATCTCTCTCTCTTGTTCTCTGTGTCTCTGTTTAACGGGTTTTATTTAGCTCATTGTACTTCTTTTTTTTTCTCTTTTCATTTTTGTCTCTTTGACATGTTGATGATTCTGTTTCATTTCGTGTTTTTAATGTGTTTTTATGTTTCATATCTCTGTAAACCATTGCATGTAATTTTGGCCTGTACAAATAAATTGACTTGAGCTGACTTCACAGACTTCAGCTTAATAACAAATGAAAGAGTCGACACAGACTTGAAATCTTTGTTTTATCAAAAGTAAATGTGATGGAGTCAGTTTGTATTGATTTCCTATTCTTTAATCACAGAGTTATGGGCTGCACATGGGAAACATTAAACTGCTAAAAAGATTGGGTGCTCTTCTTAAAAAGAAGGGTTTTGAATGAGCTTTGTAGAAAAAAATATATAATTATGAAACTGAAACAAAAAGGGATACTTTCAGCATTAGCATTCAAGTTATGCATCTCCTCAAAACTATACCTCAGCAAATGAGCAGCAATGTAAATAAATAAAGCAGCTCCCAATTTTTAAGGTTTTTCTTAAAGGTAAAAAAATGTCCTTCATTTCAACCTTTTTCAAACTACTAGATTACCCATAATAAGCATAGTAGTTGGGCACAAACTAGTTCAGAAGTTGGTCAATACTTTAGCGCTTTTCCTGAATAGCTTGAATAGCTAATAAAAATTACAATACTTTTGTTCGTTACTCACTCACTCTAATTAGTACTGAAAAAGAAACCACTGGTGAACCAATAATATCCTCTAAAAAGTGTGTATTGTTATTACTCGCAAAGCAGTCAAATTCGCAATTCAGTTTCTGCAGCTGTGTTATGAATTACGTGGGCACAAAGAAAGTAAAGACTAGGGAAACAATATAAGGTCTATATAATAAACCTGATTTCACTGCTCTTTTTGAAACCAGAGTGTAATATGTGTGATTGTGTGTATTTCAGTATAATATTTATAGGTGAGGTGACTGACAGTTTTTTATACCCACATATAATGAACATTGATATGAAGATTGATTGATTTACACTTTAGATCTTATAATAAATTAGATATTTGTATAAATGTGCTTGTGAAAATAGATTTTAATATACATACGTGTGTGTGAATGAGTAATTGTAACCATGAAGGTACAAGGTGTGGAGATGGACAGTGCACAAGAGAATGGAAGAAGAGAGTGCAAGGTGGAGATGAGTGTCAGGGGTGATTTGTGGTTAAGGGATAGCAGCACATGTGAAAGAGAAGGCTTACTAGATGGTAGTGAGGCCTGCTATGATTTATGGTTTGGATTCAGTAGCACTAACAAAAAGACAGGAAGCTGAGCTAGCAGAGAGGTAGCAGGTTTGAAGAAGTTAAGGTTTTTACTAGGAATGACCAGAACGGACAGGGTTAGAAATGAGTATATCAGAAGGACAGCTGAGGTTGAGTGGTTTGGAGACAAAGAGAGAGGCAAGGCTGAGATGGTTTAGACATGTGCAGGGGAGGGAATTATGATATATTTAACAAAGAATATAGAATAAGGAACTGCCGGGCAGGAGGAAAAGAAGAAGATCACTGAGGAGGTTCATGGATATAGACAAGCAGAACATGCAGAGGGTTGGTGTGACAGAGGTGGATGATAGGCATAGGGTGAGATGGAGGCAATTGATCCACTGTGGCAACCGCTAAAGGAAGCAGCTCAAAGAAGTAGAAGAACAAGATTTGAGTCTTTTGAGTCTTTCTGGTAAGATTTGCTTATAACTATACCTCAATGGGAAAACAAATGTACCACATTTTACTTTGGGCAATGTTTAAACGAGAGCTAGCGCAACAATTATGTATTTATTTTCTATTTAAATGCATTATTTACTAAGATCAGGAATTAGCACAAATAACTATGTATATTCCAGAAAATATAGCACAACCACTTACAAAGAAACCATCCCACTGAAACTAGCAGCAGCAAAGATAAATGGCAGGGGGATCAGTATAAAGGAAGATAAATGAACAGCTTAATTGTTTTATCCCCAGGGAAACAGTAAAGGTGTAATCAGAATAACATATTCCAGGCTTTATTGGTTTGAACATGAATGTTTACTGTTGGAAATCTGCATCTAAATGCACAGACTCACTGGACAGTTTATTTGTTACACCTGTGCAAACTCAATGCATCTGGCATGCAGACATGGCTAAGAAAATCTACTCTGCTAAAGAATTAAAAGACCAGTCAAGAGACTTCATGAACATTCCATTGCTACTGGTGCCCAATAGGCTGCTGTCACCTAAGATTAGAAAAATTGAGGTTACAGCGGGCACAGGCTCACAAAATTGGCAGGGTAGTACCACTGGGTAGTGGTAAGGCATTCTGGTAAATAGACAGTCTATTTTGGCCAGGATACATATATATATATATATATATATATGAACATATATCTATAGTATTAGAACATTGGAAACATGTTAATTTGTAATATGGGTAATGACATCGGTGTTGATTTGTCCTGTAACATTTATATGGTGGAGGTAGAAAGCACAAATCTCTCCTAACATGTACCTTGAACAGTTTGAGCTGCTCCTAGTGGTATAATGACAAGGGCTGCTTTCTGGTCCACTTTAAGCCTCTTGGACAATTTGAACATCATTTACACACAGCAGCCTAACTGGGCAGTTGCTGACTGTGTCCATCCCTTTATACCTACAGTGTTGTTATGTTCTAATGGGCACTTTCAGCAGGATAATGTGCTGTGTCACATAACTCATATAGTCTTAAACAGAGTTTGCAACTTAAATGTCCTCCACAGTCACTAGATTAGGGTGAATGTAGCTCAGGAGGTAGGGCATGTCATATACTAATCAGAAGGTTGGTGGTCCGATCCTCGGCTGCTCCACTTTGCATGCCTTTGGAATAATACTAACCTCAAGCTGCTCTCTGAGTATGAATGTGTGTGAATGTTAGATAGAAAGTACTAGAAAGCACAGAAAGAAGTGCTTGGCTGAATGAGACAAGTTGTAAAAAGTACTTTGAGTACTCAGGTAGAGTAGAAAAGCAACCATGTACCATATATTTCAAGATCCATCATGAAGGTGTTGGTTACAAATCTGTAACAATTTTGTGAAGCTATCATATATCAATAAGTATCAAAAACTCTAAGGAATGCTACCAGCACTTTGTTGAATGCATGCTATGAATAATTAAGGCAGTTGTAGCCTCCAATGCATAATGGACTGTCACTAAATACAATAAATGCAAAGTCTTCACAACTTCAAAAAGCAATTCAGTTTCTGTATTGGTCATATCAAGAAAATATAATAATATGCATCACATGTAACACTGTTACCATACATCAGTAGTTCATTCTGTAAGAAAGGAAGAAAATATGGAACAAAGGACACATTGTATATAGGAACTATAGTCTCTGTGGTTCCCTGAATATTTCATCTTATTCTTATACACCTATTCTGTCAGGAACAAGAATTTGGTGCATTCTGCTTTCAATTTGTGTAGCGAAATGGTGCTATGTTTTTCACAGAAGTAATGAGAGGAACAAGCCTAACTCGTATAAGGCGTGAATCTGAAAATGTTACCACATGAAGTGAAACACTGGTATAAGAAAAAAATACTGATGCCTGAGTAAGGGAGGTGAAAAAAGGAAGCAACCCACTTCTGATTTTACTCATTACATTAAACACCTTAAAATATTGTTGTCTAATTATATACTCAGCACACATTTTAGCTCAGTCTGCACTGAATTTTCCTATTAGAGTATTTAACTTGCAGCAATGATTCTTCTCAGAGTGAGAATGCAGTAAGAGGTAACTGAAGGAACAATAGTATTGTGTACCATCCTCCTGTATAGGTTTTAATCAAAGAGCAGAAGTCTGACCACCCAGGCAAGACGTTACTGGATGGAAAAGCTACGCCAGTTAGTGCCCAGTGTGAGAGATATGAGAAAGGACTATGGCTGTCAGTCATCGCAGAACAAAACCCCCTGGGTACAACCTTTATCTCATCTCCAGGGCAACCACATACTACCAAATTCCATCTGCTGACAGCGCCTGACAAAACACAGACAACACTACATTTGAACCTGAAAGTCTTCCTGCAAACACTGCATACTTATTTCACTATTAGGACTTGACTAATACGGATAGTCATAGCAGTCATACACTCTACAAGAGCAATTCAGTTATTTTTAGTTTTGGGGTGGCAACTATATCTCAGTCAATAAAACATATAGTTTCTATGTCTGGTTGAACCACATAATCATGATTATGGTACTTTTATATGTAAGGTACCAAATTAACACCCTCCTGGGTTTTAGTATCCAAAGCATGAAAAAGAAACAATTTCCCCAGCAGGAAATCAAACATTATTACTTCATTTTCTGTAAAACGCACTGATACTATGTTAAAATCCATTAAGCAATTTCTAGTTGATCCAGGCTTCAGTTTAATACAAGAAACTTCCTCCTAGTATGTCAACCTTTTAAACCCAAGTCGCAAAGATGGTGGTTATGAAACAATTACATTTCTGAAACCCTCACTAAGTTCAAAATAAGTTTTAAAGTTGACAGACTTCCTCTACACAAAAATCCCTGCAAACTCAAGAAACATATCTCAAAAGAATCTTAGAGACTATCCAATTGGCCTGCTAAATTTCAGGCATATTACAACATCTGTCTGCAGCACTCCCGGTTCACCGTACAATGTGACTGACATACTCATTATAACACTAATTACACAGCAGCATCCTTGTTGTGCTTTCACTCCTCTAAATAATTCTTTGGGGTTGTAATGAAGTACCTTAACACAAATGAATGCAGAAAAGCTTTTAAAACCTTAAGTCGCAGGAATAAATGTGTTCCATTAAAAAGCTTTACTATGCACTCGTCTCCAGTTTGTGCTAAATAGCTACAAGTTTTCACTTCCCCCAAATGACTCACAGTGAGTTTAAGATATTCTGTGTCACATTTACAAGCTACATTCCTTGACTTTGCTATACATCTTTGCCTTCCTTGAGGCACATATACAAAAAAAAAGCAATCTGCAATAATGTTCTTTTTTTGTAGAGACAGCTCACTCTTTGCCTATATATCAACATTGCAATGAGAAACACCGTAGCTACTTTATCTTGTCAGTGAGACACTGCTGATTTCAGATGAGAAGGTCTTCAAAGGGGAAAGCTTTTGTGCACCAAGCTTAATGAGAGATGGGGAGATCTCTTTGATGCAACAGTGGGGTGCATTGTACCACTTTGATTCCATTTGGAGGGATTGTAATGGAAGAGCGGCCCTTCAGGTAAGGCCTCTTCCACCTGCTTACTATTACGTTTGCCTGTCAGTCACCCAGCAGGGGAGATAGTGCATCAGAGCCAGCAGACAGTCCTTTGCACTCACGGAGCATACCGAAACTTTCCCACCGCAAGCTGTTGTTCGAAACAAAGCCTCATCTAATATATCCAGCTGTAGCATCAAGCAACACCTTTAACAGGCAGTTTTACTCAATTCTGGAGTTCGGCAGTTAAAGTGTTTACTACTAGTTTTTGTTCAGGCCTTTTTGGATCAGGTCATTAACATGGCATGGTAATCAGCTGTAGCTTAGCCTACTTAGAATAAACCCTGCCTAACAATATAGCTTTGTAACCAAAATGTAATAGTTTATTTATGTAACAAAACTCCCCACACTAATAGAGAGCTTAGGATTTCCACAAACACATGGCTATGTAATTACAATTTCCAGCAGATTGTTGTTTACTTTTACATGTTCATTAGAGATAAATGGGATTCATGGATAGTCTGTTGTTACTGGTGAATGGTGAAAAACATAGCTCTCAAATGTTGACATCATGTGCCATTAATGGCATTGTCAGCGATACATAGCAATGACTGTAACTTGCATTTGTAGTAGGCACACAGTAACTCTAGTATTTTTAGCAGATTCAACCCCCTAATGTGGTTTAAGATGGGATAATAAATTGGCAACTCATGAGAGGTCTCAATATGAATGTATTAAGCACTAATGGAAGAGATTCAGTTTGAAATCTTGGGTTTAGAAACCACAGCATATCTACAAAATACTTCACAGTTAAAATCCTACGTGGTAGTCCCCCATGTTCCAATTACAACAGTTTTTTTCTCATTTCAAAACAAAGAAAGTTAATCCAGCAATTTAGTATTTTTTAGAAGAACTGCACGTCATTATTGTGAAGCTAGGTATGTCTCAATTATTTTATGCACTAAAGTGAATTTGTCATTTACAATGACTTATATCCAAAAATCTGCTTTTATGCCTATTAAGTATTGGCTAATTAATTCTTTCAACAAATTTGTTAGAGTTCACAGAATGAAAGAGGAAAAACACCATCTTTCCCCACATATTCATGCAGAATACACATCTACATCATTTTCAGCTATCTAAATTGCTGAAAACAACTTAGAAGATGGAAGATACTGACACTGAGTCTTTGATGTGAGGCTGATGCAATGCTACAGCCTATTCTTTAGCGCGAAAGAAAAAGATCAGAGTTATTACCCCTGCACTTCTGCGGGACTGAAAAAAAAAGAAAGGCAGACAGGCCAGCACCTACCATTTATCTACTGCCTTTAGACTGAGTTGAGAGATTTTCTTTCAGAAGACACATCGAGAACACATCTGGTACAAATTCTAACAGAGATGAACTTATTTCTCATAAAAGTTCTGATAAAATCAGCTCGATTACTACTTTGTAGTAACAGTAGTAACAGTTCTCAAAGGCCTTTTTCAATATAAGACTTAACAAAGCATGTATTTAGTAAAAGAACAGCTAAGTACAGACTTTAAAGAAAGATAATTCAGTTTGCAAAAATATCACTTTTTTTTTTATTTCAACCCACTGTGGACAAATATAAAGGACAAATCTTTTTAGTCAGTATATACTGGTACACATTTAGTATACATTTGCTGTGAAAAAGTCCACCCATCATTTCTTTACATTTTGCTTCCAAGGAGTCAGACTTTCTTGTCATTTTTCTAAAGCGGTCTTGAGTTGTCCTCCAAGTTTTCCGAAGGACATTTAGCTTTTTAGCCTTTTAGCTTTTTTACAGTTTAGGCCTTGTCACTAAACACTGACCTATGAACGATTCAAGCGGATAAAAGACACCTTACTCCAAGGATGAACCAGTGTTATGTCAACGCACAACAGGCACCAATTTTAAATTATATTTTTTAAAAATTGTTAAATGCAGCCTATTCCAAAAACACAATTTGTTCCCATTTGTTTAGCTCAATCTATGAAAAAGGACAACGAAAAGGACCACCAACAAGGTGATTTCAAAAGAGTGACATATTTCAGCACAGTGAACAGAAAATGAAATGTCAGGTCTAAAAAACTATCTACAACAGATGAACAGTATCTGAAAGTCAAATCCTTAAGAAAAACCCCCCAGCAAATATCTGACACAGGCCCCAAAAGATGTACCCCTCTCTTCAGCTGATCTACTGTTCACCAAAGCCCCAGAAGCAGCCTCACTTGAAGTGTGGCGGTCAAGAACCCAGTCTTAAGAAAAGGAAGAGGTAAAAGGCTGAAGAATACCAAACTACATACGACAATACGTGGCAAAATGTCTTATGATGTGATGACATTTTTGGTTCAAAATGTCACCAATAAAAGCGGTACCACAGTGTGTATCTAGAGCCATCTGTAAATCATGGTGGTTTTTGTAATAGGGCTGCATTTCAACTAGAGCTGGGCGATATAAGATTTTTTCATATCACGATGTTTTTTTCATTTCAGGCGATAACGATATCTATCACGATATAAGCCAAATAACTATATTTGTAAGATTTAAATGTGCCGTTGCTCACAAGTAAAATGTGAAATAATCAGCAGCTTGTTTTTATTTAAATATTTATTTCCCATAATAAGTTCATCCATTAAGCGGACGCTAATGGATGGATGAAGTTCAACAGGGTAGATGTACTTAAGGAACATGAGACTTTTTCAGATAAATAAAGGCAAATATTGCAAACTACACAAAAGGCAGCCGCTAAAGCGTTTAAGTTTCAAAATAGAACAAACGAAACAGACGACTAAATTGTCAATTCCACTTAGAAACAAAATATTAATTCTAAAAATAAATCTTAGTTTGTTTTACAGAAGAACAGACAAAACTGACTAACTTTTGTCAATATCAAATAAACTGAGAACTAAAAGGAAATTCTCAATCTCTCCTTGTTGTATAGCTTAGCTTTTCAAACAGTTTTAACAGTTACTTTAGTCTGACAAAAGCCGAATGACGAATTAGCGCTTCCAGTCAGAGACTGAGGCTACGTCCACACGTACACGGGTATTTTTGAAAACGGAGATTTTCCGTTTTCGTTTTAAAAAATAATCCCGTCCACACATAAAGGCAGAAATGAAGGAAAATGCTGCTATGAACATGCCAAAGCAGCAGGTGGCGCTAGATTCCTAACCGTGCAGAAATGTTGGCCAATCAGAAGTCTAGAAGCCTCGGTGGGAAAAAGTAAGCAAAGCTGGGGCGTAGAAGCAGAACCGAGTCGTATGTGTGGAGGGACAGTAACTGTATGTATATGTAAGCATTTAAACACTGCAGAGAGTAGAATTAACAGTAACAGTATTGTAGAAATTCATTTCACCGAAACAATAACGTGGCGCACAGTGTAACGCATGCACCAGTTTATTGTATTTCCAGACTTGCTTTCGGCACAATTTACAGTGCACGCTACTCTGTTTTTTGTCAGACTTGAAATAGCCGAAATACCTTCACACTACGGAACTTCTATGGCTCTTCCGTTCGACAATCTCTCCGGCATTGGAACCATCATCTGTTTTCTCTTCGGTAACCTTCGGTCACGCTCGGTTGATTTTTCTAGTCGGCACACTCATTTCCTCCATTACCCGGGCGGTACGGTGGCTGGCTGCTTCACAAACAAATACACATGTGCGGCTTGGCACTTGTGCTGTACGTAACAAGTCACGCGATGTGACGCTGTGGCTGTGATTGGTTCAGCTCTGCGCTACTTAATTTGGATTGGCTGACTTTTTTTTTTTTCTCTTTAGGAGGACAAGAGCGGCGAGGTCTATCGCGATAGTTTAATTTCTCTATCGAGTAAAAGTTATATCGCGATACATATCGTTATCGTTCTATCGCCCAGCTCTAATTTCAACCCTAAACCAGCTATTCAGTTGACACAGTGTGAATGACAAAATTATGACCAAATGTGACAATGATCTCAAACACACTTCTAATGCATTAAAAGCACTTGCTATAGGAAAACCATCCAATGGAACACTTAGTCATGACTGCCTCTTGGCCTTTTAAGAGCCCCAACCACAAAATTATGGAAGCAGTGTGGGTCCTTCTTGACAGAATGGAACAAAAGGCAGCCAGCATCCAAAGAAAAGCTTTGAATTTCCCCAAGAATCCTTGAGAACACTTCCTGAATGCTCTTAAAGAAATTATTAGAAACCTTGTTTAAGAGAGTTCAGGCTGAGTTGAGGAGGGAAGGTTGCCCTACCAAATATTGACTTTCAAGCTCACTAGAATTGTACAAACTCTGTTTTCACTGTATTATACTGTATTTCCATGTATTACACATTTGAATAAATCACTGCACCTACTTTCAAATTTTCCAAGAAAAATCTTAACTTGCCTGGGGATTCGGAAACATTTTACACAGTATTATATATACATTTATATATTTCAGTTTGTATTCAGGATGACACACACAAAAAAATATTGAATGATTAATTATTGAATTTTGAATGTTATGGAGGTGAAATACATATGAACCACAATACCTGGCATTCAGTGTAAGTCAGCTAACTGTGAGCTTGAGAACGGTGTACTCTTTGTGACAATCAGTTTGACTGACAGACTAACAACAGAGTGCTTCAGAACAGACCTCAATATGAAGTCTAACACATTTTCTTGCACAGTCTGAAGGGAAGCAGCTTTTAGGAATACAATGTCTAATCCTTTTATCAAAATCTGTTCACATAATATCCACGTCTCCAGCAGCTATGCTTACCGCTTCTCTCAGCTTTATTGCTAAACAAGTCGCATAATTTACCTCTACATTTCATTTCCATTACATGAGTTAAAATTCATCAATGTAGTCAAAGTAGCACCAATATATTATAAATGGCATAATCCGGCAACACACAGTCTGCCTTAGTCACAGTCCAACAGACACAGACACTGAGAAAGCAGATACACACACCCACACAGTAAAGCAGAATGATGTCAGGCCAAATGCTATCTGAGGGCGGATGGGGGATGGTTATACAAGCATGTTTACAGGACATTTCCTGTGGCTGAGCCTTGGGAGCATCATCTGTCCTCAGACAAACAAACACTTAGAGTTCCCAAAGCTGAAAGCTATTGTGAAATCACTTTTGACAAAAGCCTACAAGTCATCTTTTTATTTAATAAAATAGCAGCAACTAATTATAACTATATTGAGTTACATAAAAGCATTAAATTATTTAAGCACAGTTGGAAGAATTGCTGTTTACATATTTTTTAAATACAGATTTCTTTTAATAACAGTCCCCGTGCGTGTCAGCCATTCATTATTGTATATCCTAAGGAGGAAGCATCACTCCGTCACTGCTGAAAGGCATGGCTATGGGGCGGTGGCAGAGATATATTATCAGGTAGCATAATAAAACCATGTCTTCCACTTTATACTAAGCTCATCTGTCTCCACTCACTGAAACGCATTAGATGTCACAAAAGTTAATACTTAAGATCTAGAAATCTTTTTTGATTTCAATTAGAACTTGTTATCTTGCAGGAAGATAACATTAGACAGCATCTGGAACACCTGGAATTTTGGATTGAATTTTTTGGGAACCCCAAGCTCCGGGCCAGAACAGTGGATATCTGGAGGATGTGTGGTGATGCACAATTAACCAAAGTACATTCTGATGACACTAAGTGCAAGGAACAAACTGTTTGTTCACTGTGTTACAAATACGTACAAATTATGTATGACGGATACAAGCTGCCACCCAAAAGAATGTGTCTACACGTAGGTCTTTAGAGATCCCCTTGCCAAAGTAAGACCAGCTATGGCTCATCATTTTTCATGTTCTTCATACATATTTATAAATGTCACTAGCCTGTCAACCATGAGTATATTCTCTGTAACTGTAACTATTCACTTTTTTCTGTTACTGCAGCATGGTTTAACTCATTCTATAGAAAATACAGCAAGAGTATCTGTGTCCAAATTTCTTAAAGGATGTTGTAGAACCTGTAATGTTAATCAAACAATTTGCTGCATAGTAAAGACACTGTCATCATATAAGTTACAGAAGGTACCAAAGAGATTTCATATAAGAGACACTAGCCTCCAATTCTGTGGCTTTCTGCTCTTATACTCTTAAAATAAACTTGCCAACCACATGTTAAATGTATGATAATTTACCTCGTATCTGTGGTTCTCCCACCCTTCTCCCAAAGTGATAATTAGTGAATTAATACAGTTAAGTATAGGGTATAATAAATACTAGTAATTTACAACAGGTGTAAACCGTGCAACTTACATCCACCTGACCAAATTACTGTTGATACATAACACTGTTTAAACAGCGTGTTTCAGAAATCTTTAAACCACAACCTTCATCATTAGTATTAATATGAAGGGGGACAAAGAAGTTTACATTTTTTTCTCTTAGTGATAAATTGGGAATAGCACTGACACATGCGAGCAACATGTGTCAGTATGTATTCTATGTAATGTCACCACTTGTGTAACACAGATTTTTCACAATAGAGCATGGATCCTCAGACAACCTTGATGTCAAGAATTATTACTAGTGACGAGAGTTGGGCTTAAAAATAGAAGAAGTCACAATCTCTAAAACTGAAGGCACATTAGCTTAGGAGTAGGATGAGAATCTACTCTGTTTTCTTGGACATTAGCAGGGTTTTACAAAGTTAAACTATCAATAGCAAGTTTTACTGTAATGTCCTCAGGCTCCTAAAGGTAGGGCTGGGCCATATCATACCGTTCACGGTAATACCGGTATAATTTTGGGAAAAATGAAATATCGTGATAGAATATGGGTAAAACGCGCATGCGCAGTGCCTTTGTTTTCATACGCACACGTCGGAAAAAGCATGGCGGCAAAAGCGGATCGTTGAATGAAACGGATGAACCAGAATTGGTTTGTAAAAATGCTGCAACTTCAGTGGTGTGGAACTGGGTTAGCTTTCGTCCGTCAGATACACAACAAAGCACTATTTTTGGTAGGGCATGCTAGCGGGCCGTCGTTGGATATTATACATGGTTATGCTGAGGATGTGTCGGCCAATTTCCACTGGAAATGCCTTTTGGTTAAACTGTCAGCAAGGAATTTGCATTTGCACTGTTACATTTTTATATAACTTTAATGCACATAAAAAAAACAGCTGCTTGTTTAAGTGAAAATACATTGATGGGGTTTTTTTTGCACTAATAAAGTTGTGGAGTTGTAAAGTATTTTGTCTAGTGTCAATTATATCGTCAGTTATATCGTTATCACAGATTTTCAAATATATATCGTGATAAATATTTTTGGTCATATCGCCCTGCTCTACCTAAAGGTATCTGAATTGTGGTGAGATGGCAACCTTTTGACTACTACAATGCAGTCATATCCCATCAGATTTCAGCGACTGCCCCAAAACATTTATGCTGAAATATTGCCATTTTGTCAGATTGGAAGTGATCCAGGGTTTATGACGAATTGTCCTTGATGAGCTTAACGAACAGGACTTCAAGAAGATGATTGGTAAGGTCTTTGAGTTGTATATTCACAGTCAAAGAACCTTTTGATTGTATCTTGCATTTCATAACATAATGATCGTAATATATGCGTGTCATGTTTGTTCCTGACCTCAGCTTAGACAGCCTTTCCAATCTTCATGAAACTGAGCCTATAAAGTACCAAAGGTACAGAGATTTGTAATATCTAAATGGTGATTGATTCATGAAAAGCTACAGTTTCTTTTATCTGTGTATTTGCATAAAGTAACTGCACGATCAAGGCTGGTTCGTGAGCATACGGAAACATCTGCACATTCATATGCACATTACAGGTATATTTTAACAGTCATCACAGAGATTAAGATGTAGCAAGTGGAGCAGTTCAAGGTATTTGGCTGGTATTTTCTTTAAAGTATCTTTGAGAACTAGTCAAAGTCCTTCTGTCTCACTCTTTTCTGTTTCTTTATGTAATCCCAGACCACCTCCGTGTTGAGACCAGAGCTCTGAGGGGGCCATACCATCTGTTAGTCTTCTTGTTCTACATATGACTAGAAATCGTTTTTTACGACTTTGGCTGGATGTTTGGGGTTGTTACCAGATTACAGAATTAATTTTCAGCTGATGACAGAAAGTTAAAGATATTGTGTGAGGTAAGTATTTAAACATTTAAAATGACTTAAACTTTGGCCCAACTAATAGAGTGCATCTAAAATGTGAAAACGTCACAGACTCCAGACGAAAGTGTTTCCTTCACTACTGCAACAATGGTAGTCACAAAATTTCTTTACTAATTCTAAAAGCCAGAAAATCACCCTCTTTAGTTACCCATAACAAACATATGCTTGACTTTATATGGAGCCAGTTAGTGCAGTTTCAGCACATGTCAAACCACTTTGCAGGTAATACATTAACAACCTGGCTCAACAGACCTCATTCACTCAGACAGCATTTAAAGAAAAATACATTATAGGATACTTTACAGCTGTGAAACATGAGATGATAACAGGAAAAAAGATCCATTAAATATCTTCCAGTAATGTCACCGCTGATGACAGGTCATAAAGGGTCATAAACCTCTACGGCGTCCCAAGTTAAAGACCATCAATAATTTACTTCCGTCTCTTCACTTCCTGCACTCTCTCCCTACTCCTGACTGAAACTGGGCATTCAGTTAAAGGACTGAGACACTCATGACTACAAAGGAAAGACAAACACAATGGAAAATTCCTTCCAAGTAGCTCAAACACTGGTAATGTTGTGGTCATGTTTAAGGATTATTTACTGTGGAAGATGACGCACTAACACGAAACACTGGTTAATAAGAATTTCTCATTTCAAACTTCAATATAGCAACAGATCAGCTAGATGGAGGGGTGTGTAGGTTGGGATCTATTAAAACCTTAACTATGCAGTGTTTCTACATCAATAAACCCATCAAAGGCAATCAAAGTCTCAAACCACTTGCCACTGTCTTGCCACTGCATAGTCTATCTTGAAGTCTTAATGTCTTATTTGGTATTAAACAATTTGCGCAGGCCTTTGACATATCCTCCCTGTTGTGAATAAAACATTGAGAAGGGTGTTACTGTCCACCTATGATGCCCTGTCCACTGACGGAACAGTTTTCCTGCAAAAAAGGTATGAAATAGGTTTGGCCTTCAGCTGCCCTGAGAAATACTAGAGTCAGCAATACAACGGTATGGTAGGGTGATACAAATACTAAGTGCTCCTCACTTTTGTTGATCTGATGTACGCTTAGTACAGATATATGGAACTGAAACCAGAAGGAAGAACTACAGCACAACACCGCAAAGAGCTTAAACTTAAAAGTTACTTTGTTAAACACTGTATGCCTTTGTGTTCATTTATCGATATAAATTTCCATTAAACTCATTCTGCCAGACTAGATACTGAAAAAACAAAGATGTGGTTATTATAAGCATCAGTGTCCTGTTTTTCAAATTGGCTGATTAGTCCAGAAGAGTTAATTAAGTCAAGACGTGTCATTTGTGAGATCAAGTTAATTTGTTTTGTACTATTATAATTTAGGCCATGACTGTGCTTTATTAAAATTCAGTTCAGTGCTCAATACACAGCAGACGCAAGCCTAGTTTTACTTACTATCCCATGGTATGGTATATTAACAGTCAATGGCTGTGAGCACAGGAGCACCGCTCACTTGCCATTGAAACCTTTGGTTTGTCAGGGCCACCCAGTCAGAAGAAAGTTTGCTAAAAGGAAGGGTGAAAATCTTGTTTCAAAAAAACCCTATGAATTTGGGGTCTGCACCAAGTAGTACAAGATAACTCTGAACTGTGAATCACACTTGGACTCTAACAGAGTCCAAGAAGAAATACACAAAAAAATTGTTAAATTGCATAATAGATCCGCTTAAATGTGTAAATTGTTGGATATTGCAACCTTACTCCCTGCTTAAGGTGCAATTTCAGCTTCGCTGCCTCAAGCACAAGAGCAGCAAAAAGCAAAACATACAGGAATGGTGATTAAAAAGGCAAGAGCGTGACAAGAATGATGCCGTCTCACAGCAAAGTCTGACAGACCCATGTTGAGTTTAACTGTGGAAAAAAAAAAATACAGTGGTGAGTGATGGGTTAGTGTGCGCAGTGTGGCACAATGCTGTGCCCTTCCCATTCTATTTCAACCCAGCTGTTTTCCATTTTTATTAGACCTATATTTCTAATCTTTCTCCATTTCACAGACACACTTCTGACGTTAACAGACCAAACTCCTTCCCCACAGGGAAAGAGCAGGAAGTCGACTTTAATCAGCACGGTGGAATCTGAGACCTAACTTGGAATTTGAGAGGACAATGACCTCTCAAATTGAATGCTGGCATCCTCACTGACATCCTCGTGCAGTCATTAAAGCCCACAATATGTATTTTCCTTACTTCTGAGCGGTGACTCTTCAGAGAAAAAAAACGTTTTCTATCAATGAATTAACCCCCAGTATTGTTATCCATATGTCAGAAAGTGGCTTTATGATTGAATATTAAAGCAGAGGAAACCCACTTATATGACACTAACAGTTCTGACACTGGGATTTGTTAGACAAGCCTCTGCATGCATGCATTGAAGCCAGGGAAGCAGACACAAAGCAAACAAATCCCTTGCATTGCAACCACCTTAATAATGAATTATGTGGCTTTTGTATAGATTTAAGCTTTTTCCTAGTAATATAAATGTTTCCCAGTAGGACAACAATTATTCAGCTCCTGGTGGCTTCAGTTCAAAGAGAGACTGGACCATTCAAACACTAGCACAAAAGTCTTAAAAGAAATATAATGAATGTGTCCGCTAATTGAAAGTCGCCTCTAGGTTTTACGTAGTTTTATTTGTGGACTGAAAGAATAAAAAAAAAGGCCACGCTGGGCTACTTACTCTTGAGCGCAGTGATTAGCATATTCCCATCCTTAATGAGGTCTTTGATGAATTTATTTGTCCGCTCCAGTTCTATTTCATGGCATTTCAGACGCTCTCTGAAGTCCGGACTGTCCAGGAAAGAGTCACTGAACTCCAAAGTGGGGAGTCCCATTGTCCCTCAACGGCAACGCTGGCTTTTAAACTCTGTAACTAGGTATACAAAGGTTTTTACTTTTCATCACGTAGTTCCGATGTAATAGCCACTTCTAAGTTCCCCCTAAAAACTTTTCCTGCTCCGCTTAGTTCCTCACTTCCGCTTTGATTTTCTTCGCTTTTTTTGTCGGCTACCTTAAAAAACAGTGGTCGTATGACTCCTGCTGGTTAGTTTTGGACAGATTACAACAAATGTGGTAGGTCCATCATTAACTTAAGCAACGAAAAAAGTTATTTTGAAAAATTGAGCTGATTTCTGCGTTTCACACTAAACCTCCTAATTACGTTAATAATAATAATGATAATAATAATAATGAATAAGAAGAATAAGAAGCGAAAAACTAAAAAAATCAACCTACTTATCTCTATATCAACTACAAATGACTGAAAAGAGAAAATATATAGAGAGATTAAAATTTGAATTCAGTTTCTGTGGAAATACAAACAAGAATTGCCAATTGCAAGAATTCTGGAACTAATTTTTGTTTTGCCTCAGATACAACCACAGTATGCAATGCTGTAGAAATCTTTTGCATTAAAAAAAATCCATTTATTTCTTAAATGACCTCTGTCACTTTTGTTATTTTACAATATCTTAGCACACACTTAAAGCGTCTACTGCACCAAATATACTGTTTTTTGGTCAAATTATGCCAGTGGTGCTGCTTTCTAATATTGTGAACTGTAAACTCTGCAGATGTCCATGGCATCTCACTGGCATCATCGAGAGCTTAAGAAGAGGGATCTAAACTAATACCTTGGTAAATGGAAGTAATTAAGCTAGAGCCTAGTTGGAGGCAGGGATTTGTCACATTCTCTTCATGCTAAAGGTTAGCAATAATGATTTTACACTCCAGGTAAATATCTTGGTAGGTGCGAAGCACAGGCTTTGTCACCAGTCACACTAAATCCTTTGGATGACTGTTTTTACCTTTGATGCTTTACAGTGCCAGAGGGAGAGAAAGAGGCTTTATCTCTGAGCAAAGATTAAAGTAATAACTACACGAAGATGCAGATACTGCAGCAATGACTATAATCAAAACCCACAAATGAAAAAGCAATAACAACCTAATGCTTCAAAATTAAGAGCAGACTGGAGCTCTGTAAGTAGAGACAAGCTTTTTCTAAGTTTCACCCTGTGGCCTTGTACATTTCTGCCTTGGTAACTAACTAACAACAAACCTGATCTTACTCTAGGTAGCAGTGAGGTAAATCAGCAGAGACAGATAACCTTTACAGGCAAAGTCATGTGACTGCAGCTGAATTGTTACTGTGTGTTACCATCAGATTCCAGCAATGGCCAGTAGGTCTGTAGTCAAACTATATTTTCAAATACAGTAAGATAAAAAAAACTAATAATAATTAATCTCAATATCAAAATGATACATATGAGTGTTTCTGAGATGTGAGCAATGTAAAAGTTTTTCACTGAGAACCATAAAACTAAAGTGCACAATGCACTGCAATCCATAGGTGAGCGATATAAGTTCAAGCTTTTACCACCTGAAAAAGATCCATCCCTATTACCCTCTGTGGGTTACTCTTTCAGCTGTGATTATCTGTAGGGTTGACAGTTAACTTTCCTCTGACTGCAACTCACAGATGAAAATGCCTCACTTATAGCAGAAGTGAGTTACACTCAAACAGCTGCAAGCATGTGGAACTGGAACAAGGACTGGCCTCTGGCTGCACCTGAGGAATCAAAAACAGTGGGCGCATGTGTGTCCTTACACGTGTGCATTTACGGTGATGAAATCTCAAGTCTGGGAATGAAACTCAACAGGATCCTGGAGGGATTCATTTAGAGGTGTAACACTCATTGTGGCCAACATTAAAATATTTCATTTGCATGTGATAAAAAAGTCCAGAGAGCCCAGTTTCCCTGGGGATATGTGATTAGCTATAATAATGTTTTCTGATATATTGTTGTAGAAAAGCAAGTGGTTCAATGAACAAGTAATTCCACAAAAATAAAGATAAATATGTGCTGGTTTCCAGCCATATGCTGCATTTGTAGAAATCTTGCAAAAAAAAAAAGTGGTCAAAAATACCGCCTTAACAACACACCAGTGGAAACTTGAGGACGAGTGGTTAGCTGTATGAAGCATGGCTAATTGCAATCTAAAATAGCCGCCTGTAGAGTCTTTGAGGTAAATTTGGTTTAATTAAGATGAGACTCAATAGAGAACTGTGCCCCTGTACTCCTCACTCATGAAGGCATTCGCACATTCATATTAGTCATGCCAACATGAGTCTATTGAGAGGCGGTGCACATATCGTTTTCCGTGAATTCACCTAAGGAGACCAACTATGACCCATTAAAGGACAGTCTTGGAGCATTTGCACACGCATATACAAGCCAGTCATGCTTGAGCAATACAAGCTTGTTGCACACACTAGTGAGTGAGACATCTTTCGCATTATCATACAAGTGGGGAAATAATTTATATGTGAGACACTCTTTTCCCACATCCTCATCCTTTTTCTCACTGCATTAAACAGGGCTACAATGATGTTGCCTGATTGAGAATGGGCAGCTCAAATGGGGGAAAAAAAGACTTGGATTTCACAACAAATATCATTAATCCATGCAGAATAAGCGTGAATTAGCTCTGCAATAAATTATGCACAAGTCAGGGGTCTTCTGATTAGATTTCCTCTAATATTGCTGCATCGCACAGCGGGATAGTCAGTTGCTGTGAGAAGTTGTCTGGTCTCATTGTGGTGGGAGAGGTGGGGGGTGTTTTTGGGTGCTAACATGCTCCCGTCAATTCCAGCTCTTGTGCCATCATTCTGCAGCAGCAGCCCTCGGGGGTGCAGTTTGTTACATTGACACAGTGAGCAGAGAGATGGGATACATTAGTGGAAACCCTGTTGCTTCAAGTTAATTGCTGTGTGCACTCTGCAGTACTGAACTGGGTTATTGGGTGAAATATGATAACTGAGAAGGACTATGAAAAAAAAAATCTGCTCAATACACAGCTCTCAATTTTCCGTCTGAAAGTGCAGAGATGATAGAGTTTAAGATGTCACACTTGACATGTATTACTGGTCGGGATGCAGCTTACATTTATGACTATGCTATAGAAAACATTCAGTCACATTCCTGCACAAAAGGGAACCATCAGATCTGAGTGAATTCAAGGCAATGCTGTCTTGTTAATTATGCAAAAAAAGATAGGATTAGATAACTAGACTTCTTGTGATGGCAATTACCTCTAAATAATATGAGCTGTTTTCCCCAATTAACAATTGACACCACCATGCATACTCTTCATTTAAATCAGGTATTAAGGTAATTGCGCAATTTCCGGGTGGCACTCAGCTTAGTTCCAGAGGAGAGCTTTTGAGAACAAGACCTGTCACTGTTTTCCTAGCTCGTGATTAATGAGCCTAATTTAGAAGGTTTTTTTTAATCCAATCATGCTCTGACATTTCCTATCAGATGAGTCCTTCCTCATTCTTTCCATTGTTTACCTCCTGACAATGCAATCTGCCAAAGTGGCAAGTGCCATTCTCTCATTTATGACTCCTGTGTCCATATGATGTTTGAGCAGTTATGCGTGATTACTTCCTCTTTACTGAAAGAGACATCTCTAAAGCATGGAGTGTCCACAGGGATTCAATTTATTGCTTTTCTCTGCACAGTGAAAACTAGGATGGTAAGCTTTTTTTTCTTTTTTTTAAACTTTGAAATGCCACGGTCGCATATGAGTTGAATCCGGTGTCAGGTAAAGGACACATCTTCTGGAAAATGTTAGATCCAAAGATTAAATACAGTCCAGCACACATGAAAGCTGCCTTGTGTCTCTGCATGTGTAGCTTTTGACTTACAAATCTTCTCAGTATACATAAGAAGGGTTGTTCTCGGGAGCAAAGCGGTTTTATTTTTTACCTCATTGACCTTCATAAGGTCACACTTGTCCAGGTAGACCCCAGGCACAAATTTAAGTCTGGGTGATAAATTACAAGAGCTGCTCCACCAGCTTTGTAAGCAAACAGTTTGTGTGCTTCACTGGGACTTTGGCTTTAATTTGGAACAGCAGATATTCAAAAAAACAAGCCTCTCGGCCGCAGCATGCCTCCATCGAGCCAAATAAACTACCCTTTGAAAATTTTCATCTTGCCCCCACACTGTGAAGATGTTTTGGTACATCGACAATCACTACTGTGGATGTGAAAATCTGTGGCTAAACTTTGGAGCAGAGAATAGTACTTAAAAGATTTTAGTGTTACTACACTAAAGAGAAACCTTTGTTCTTATTTTTAAAACCAGATATATGCAGGTTAGAGCTTCAACTGCTGGCAGCTGCTTTTGATTTCCTCCATATCTGAGAAAAGACTTTGATTCTATTTTAGCTCAAAGAAGAATAGTTCGCATCTAATATGTCACTGAAAAATGAAGGATCCGCTGCTCTTTATATTCTTATCACGTACCCTTTGACCAGGAAAACTCCAAATCTATTTGTAGGAAGGAAAAAATCTAAAGTCAAAATGAGAGGAAGCTTTTATAATGGTACAATATGAAAACACACTCTTCCACTGCATTTTTTCTGTAGCAAAACATGAAACCCCGTATCACAAATACTTGTTCATTACTTTTAAAAAATGGCACTTTCAAAGAACTATGGTTAAATTCTGAGACATATCTACTAACTGGTGTAATTTATTAGACAATTCGTTTCAACCATCTGGGAGTAAACAGCATAGGATCCCATCAATATTCTAGTCCCACCAGAAAACAACAGATTGCATGTAAAACTGGATAATTTTCTCTTTGTAGCTTATTCCATCTGGACCCAATGCTTTTGACCAGACATCCTGTTTGATTGCCACTTTGGTTGGAAATGGTGCCACTGCTTATATGTTTTTCATCAAACACCAGGCTTTAGTAAGTTTTGTGGATTGGGGGAATTTAAGTAAGGTTTGCAATGTGAGCGGTGGTATTACCATTTCCCACAGTATGTATTATTTTAATAGAAATAATTATGGCTTAAAGTTACTACAAAATAAGCACATTTTTAGCAGAGAAAAAAATGAAAAGAGGTCACAGCTGTATGTAAGGCCCCAGTCGTGTTCAGTTCTTGCTGTACTTAGCCTTCATTAAATGGTTTATTAGTATTCCATGAGCAGAACTGAGAAAGCTGTTGAGACATTCTTGATCAGATAAATCAGTATTAAGGGTTGCCATCAGAGAGAGAATTACACAGGTCTTCCGATGCTTTTGACTCATCCTCAGGGAGGCTGTATTATAATTTTACCTCCTTCAAAAACTTTTCCAATCATCTTCACTTCTCATGGTTAAATTTAAAGCCCATTAGTCCGATGTCACCTGAAGTTTCTCTATTCAATCTAGCCAATATTTCTTCTGCTGACACGGAGAAAGTGGCCAAAGAGATTAACTCCCAGAGCGTATTATAAAGGAGAAATCACACAAACAATTCTTTGAAATTTTTAAATTGCCTCACTGTGATATGGCAATATCCCAGAGGCAAAGAAGGAGTATTATGTTCTTTGGTGAACCAATATACTGTATATAAGTGAGTAAATATAAGTGAGAAGTTACAACTGGTGACACTGAGTGTCACTGAGCTGCTGAGTATTTATTTTCTTCCCCATAAGATAAACTACTTCGGTAACCTCATAGAAACACACTGTTTAAGATGTCCAAGTTGTCAGGCATTTTCTATATAAATGCGAACAACACATTCTAAGTGTATGTCACATTCAGTATAAAGGCATAAAGGCAATCTTTGTCTATTGGAGATGAAACAAAAATATCTGTAGAGTTCAGGCTGAATAACTGTTATTGGGGCAATTTCATGTTTGGAAAATACCAGTGAGTTGAAGAAAGCTTTCTCAGAAGAAATCACTTTTCTCGAAGAGGAATGTGTTTTGAAGGAAAGGCTTAATAACTGCGTGGCTTTCCATTTTAAAAGCACACAGTGATTGAGTGATAGAAGCTTTGTTTGCTCTCTCTGGGATCCTTAAAGCTTTGTGCCAGGTAATTGAAAAGGGAAAAAAGGGTCTTTGTGTGGGTCATACCTAAAAAGATCCCACACTACTAAAAGCACTGTATGGTTGAGTGGTTCAGTCATTGCTGTTTTTATGTTCGGCAACGATATCAATATAGCCCACGTTTCCATGGTTATAATGGATTAAGATTAAGTTAAGATTTTCACAGTCCATCAGCATGATGCATAGAATATCATTTGACAGGTTAAATGCTGCCACAGAGCAGAGAGAAAAGCCAAATCCTGAGCACTGGCACACATGAGAGACAACACATCCAAAACAGTACCAGCCTCATCAACCATTATATAATTCAGCAAGGGCTCATAGACTCATGCCTCACAGACCATATTCAATATGCCATGCTGCATCACAGCTGCGCCTTTCAATCAAGCTTCTCCGGACATTTTATGAGGCCCAGAAAGAAAAAAAATAATTGCAGACAGATATGCTGTCCAAGCAGTCAACAACAACGGCTTATACTACTTTATACTACTTCTAACTGAAATTCCTTTTCAAGGAATTGTACTTTTGTCTGCCATTATTACATGTTTGTGTTGATGCAAAATCAACATATTCTGTACAGCCACAAAGGCCACATGAGACTGAGATGCTCATAACGAAAAATGGAAAATAAAAATAAAATAAATAAAGATAAAGATTAGGTAACCTTTACAGAATAGCAGTAATACCGGCCAAATATGGTAATTAATTACACAAGAATAGCAAAGATTCTGTTGCTTTGAAAAGTCATTATTAGACAATCTGGATTAGTAAGCATGCCGTGTAACAGCAGCACAAATAATACACGCAGCAAACTAAGCAATGTCTATGTCAAGCCTGCTCTGTTTACCCACCAGTGGCCAAATTACTAAGTGCACATAATTGAGCTAAAATGCTTTGTTACTTATTGATTCAAATGTAATGTGTGTGTCCTGCTAAGTTGGGTGAGCAGTTAGGAAACTGGATGGATGTGTGTATTCTCAAAAGTTAAACAGTCTGGCCTTAATGCCCTGCTAATTCAAAGGGTTATTGCCCCGTGTCACTCAAGATGAAAGGTTTTGTCTGACAGCGAGTTGGACACGGCATACCTAAAATAGTTGACAATGAGTTATTGCGATTAATATACTTTACTTAATATACATCATCTTTTGATAACGCACAATGAAAAGCAAACACGCACGCACACAAAATTGTAAAACACAATAAAATGCCTAATATGTAAGCAGAAATTGCCCACTCATTACCAGGCAGAAATGATCTAAATGAACATTTAAAACACAAACTTCATGTAGTGCCATTTATAACAATGTGCAAATGAAGTGTTTAATATTTGGAGATTATGGACTTTTTCCACAGCTTTGGAAACCAACAGGCTGCTGCAACAATGCCCAGATTTATGAGCACACAGTCATGTTTTGGTACATTAGTTAAATTAGTTTGGTATCCAAGCAGGCATAACTTTAGTAAACTACCCATAGTGACATTTGGACCGAGTCATTTCTCAATGTGTCCAAAACACTTTCCCAAAATGGACGAGTAAGACCACATTCCCACATTTTTCATCACAGCACTCACTGTGCAGCAGATGCTGCTTGCAAATGTCAAGTTATTATTTTCACACTCACAAACATAACGCTAAACATCACAAAATAAGCCTCCCAGCCTACGCCTGCGTGCCAGGTGAGGTCACAACTAATGACTGTCTTGAGTGTCTGTAAAGACACTTTTAAAAGTGCCATCTATCTCCTCTGCAGAATGTCCTTACACAAGCACAATGGTGGCAAATAAGCAACATGGATTGGAGACTGCAGCTGACAGAAGCTCAATAATCCAAGGTCGAGGCATTTAACAGACAAAGACAAAAGGCTTATCTAACCACTTTCCGTTTGCCTCAGATCAGAAGTTATGTCAGTCAAACCAAGTGAGTGACAGCTTCCACTTTAAAGATTTATTCTAATTATAAATGGTTGCCTTCAGGTATTCTGCTGTTATAGTGTCAAGTTCTATACAAGACATTTTTTTTACAGTAAGATAAAAAAAAAAATTGCTACCCCGAAGAAGAAAGGGTAGGTATAACTTCTGTTTTCAACACTTGGATGTTTATATATATTGCACACAGATAAGGCATCAGAGTTACCACACTATCAACACAGCCCAAACTTTCAGCTCATGTATGCCTGGTTTTATCTCACTTATCATTTTTTCTTGAAAGCAGATTATACCCATAGCTTTCATGTGCAATGTGATTTGCCAAACATCTCTGCCTGTTAAATGCAAGGTATTATAGGAAGGAGGGGAAAAGGGACATCTGATATTTGGATGCTCAGCTGTAACAAATCCCTCTGTCATAAAACATCTGCAGATTGTAAACAGGCTGAGATGTGACATTGCTCAATGTCACAAAGCAATAAAGTTATTTAGATCTAAATTATTATTATTTTTTACCTTCTTAGGACATCATAAACAACCTTAAAAAGAATTTTTAAAAAGCGGCTTCTAAGTTTTGTCTTTCTCAGAGAATGGGTAAATTAGCTTGTAGTTTATGTGTTAAATATTTTATTCATAATTTTAAATAAAACATTTAAAATGTTATTAAAATCTATAAATAAATTCTAGTAACGATGTATGTAATATTAGAATATAATTTTAGTGAAAATATATTTAATCAGTTTAGGTTTTCGTAGATAGACCAGACTACATGTAAAAGAAAAATCTTTCATAATATGTTTATATATAATATCATAAGAGACAGACAGACTGATCCAGTAGTAATATGAAGACAGAGACAGAGAGGTCAGGGAACAGTTTCTGTATGCTTGAATTTTATTAAATGTTCCTTTAGATTTTGTTGTTGTTTTTGTTAAAATGCACTAACAACACTTCAAAGTTTTACATTCTTTTGCATATTCTAACGCATGTCTGCGAGACATTTGCCTCATAAAGACAGAAGTGTTAATGCCAAAGGTTCCTAGGTCTTAGGGACAGGCCAGCCGGTGACCACGTGGGAGATGTGGCTTACATGTATAAACTACCATTTGAGAAAGAGTCAAACAGAAAACTGCATGTCTTTGTTTTCACAAACGGCGTGATCACAGGCTTCTAGTGGTCTACAATTGTTTGAGTAACCACAAAGGCAGCTTTTGTTTGGAAATGCTAAACTGAGATTAGCTCCAGCAGGCAAGGAGGCTATACATGGAGCCTCTGAAGAAAACACAGTAATCACGCAGTTGCTCTGGTGGCATGGAAAACCCCGAAACTGAACCCTTTAAAACAAACTGTGCAGCTGCTGAAACAGAAACCCAGAGGAAATCTCAGAAGATTATCCACCAATTGCACCAGTTAAGACGTCCAGCAGGATGTTCTGAAGCCCATATTATATTGATTTGATGCCAGTATGCACTACCGCAAACACATCAGTGACTCAATTGATTTCAGTGGATGTTTTTTCTATAAATGGCGTTCTTGATACCAAGTACATTCATGTAAAATCTCCTTTTTACCCATTACCCCCAGAATCATCAACATAGGCTGAAAAATGCAATGATAGCTGCACTTTATTGCAGCCATCTATCAGTACACGAGCTTGATGTCGGTGCTTCCATGCAGTGCCTTCCCAATAATTTCACCACAGCATCAGATTATTTCGATTTTTCTAACATAACGAGAAATTCCTTGAATCGTTTTTCTTTGAGCAGTAAAATTGTTTTTCTAATCTTGACAAGAATTTTCAGTTGTTAAAACTGTCAAATGCTCTCTCAACAATATCTTCTCATGAGCAGTATCGACATTCTGTGCATGGCCATTTTTAAAAAATCATTTACTGTGAGAAGTTTGCCTGCTGCCATGTGCAAAGATCTTAGCTCCCGCTATTATTTGATGGCTTCTTGTAATTCTTGTCTCTGCTTTGTCTTTCTAGATTCCTGCAGCTGTTTCCTTTAGTTTATTTTTCTTTTCCCTCACCAAAGTCCCTAAGCTGTCTAATGCACCTATTTGTCTGAGAGGACACGTTAATCAAGAAAACTCCTCAGCACTACAGACTTTGTGTCTAGTTCACCTGAACGGCGATTGCTGTGATCTATGGTCCACCACAGCTGCTTTTAGGACATTTTTAGAATTAAACTTGGCCCCTTTTTTTTTAAAGAAAGGGGGAAAAAAATCAGTCTGCTAAACCTACCACACAGGGAAACACGTAGCACGATGAAGGGTAAAGAGCAATTTCTTCATTTCAGCTTAAAGTCAATTGGTCAAACCTAGAAAATTAATCACAGTTAAAAAACTAAGAAGAAAAGGTATATATATAACTGTCAGTAAAACAAGAAGTTTCTTTCTCCTCAGCCTATCAATGTGAACTTAGATATCCAGTCTTAAGCTCATTAAATCTGAATTGAATTTCTTTTCAGTTGCCATGTTGCAAATCTGTATTCACCTCGGGTGATAAACCTCTTCTGGCTACCAATTAAGGGAAAACATTTACACGCACAGCCCAATTTAAATGCACCACCATCGGAGCAGACATGCTCAATCACCTCAAGTCTGTCCCATTTATCATGGCCTTACAACAGCTGCACTCCCTGTATATTGATTCTGTAGCATATGTGTATGTCTGGTTTCACTCAAAAATCTAGGAGGATGCCGACGCTCATGTTGGACTATACCTCAGGTTACTGTTGGGCTTTGAGGATGTGAAGCTGTTATACCGGAAAGACGCATTGACAGAACCTTGTGCAAGACATCAGAGATGAATGATTAAAGCCCTGAGCGTATTGACACTATGTACAGTATTGATCCAGGTATTGATTCTACAAGTATCATTGTTGTAGCCACCCTTTAGATGTTGATTGCCTGCAGGCCATATGAAGTATACACCAAAATGACCAGCGATTGTCAATAGCTATTTTATTCTGCAGAGTAGACTAAATTAAAATAAACTCTCGCACTGCTGTAGTTATATTAGTTTAATTTAATTTTTGCTGCTATAAAGATCAGATACTACCTGCAGATAAAAATGTACATTTTAGATCACAGTGAATCTACAACAGCACAAGTATTCACATGTAGGGTACTTTGAAAGTAAACAATAGTGTTTTACTTTATTGAACTGAAATTTATTCAACTTGTGGACATTTAGATGTTTACTGTGAAGTAAAGCTGGTATCATTAAAATAGAAACAGCAGCTCATTTTTATGACAAAAAAAACCACTCTTTGGAAAACCATCAAGTGGGGTCAGATTTGTTGCTTTGGCTGGCCAGCTCTGGTCCACTAGACCGCGTGTCCTTTTCTTAGTAGACACCGTTTCCCATAAAAACCTGTAAAATATCCAGAGCACATGACATTGTTGTCATTAAAGCACCGATGCTGAGATTTTTAATACTGCAAGTACCACAAACAAAATGTATTAACATCCAATTCATTTGGGTGGAAGCAGAATTATCAGAGGGGGATATCACAAAAGTCCTGCATACAAAGTGTGAACTTAAACTTACTAATAAATGATTTTTCTCACTCTCTGTCTTGGACACTCGGGTGAAAAGAGGCGCTGACTCACCTGGTGGTGAGTTGGATCAGCTGGTGGGGGAGGATGCTGGACAGACCTGGTGTGCCCACATATACAGTGAGACTCAGAGTGTCTGGCAGAGACTCCAGTCCAAGATATCTTCAACTTCAACCTCTGGCAGAAATCTGAGGGACAGCACTCTGAGGGAGGCTGTGGATGTTCAGTCTGAGTGAACCATGTTCTGAACCTCCGTTGCTGAGGATGATGCACTGAGCTGTGACTGTAATTTTTCTGCCTGGCAATAAGTAGATGGTGGACACACCCACCAGAAGTAAATTGAGCTGTTAAGCTGAAGAGGAAGTCTTTTTTTTTTTAAATCGGTTGGCTTGTGGGATTTCAGAGTCAGGTAGTGGGTACCTGCAGGCCAAGTGTGGCAGAGTGGTTAGCACTCTTGCAAACAGGAAAAAACAAAACCTGAAAACGTTGTTGTGGGAGCAGTTCATTGAGGCCGTGGAGCAAAACTTTTGGTTAGCCTAGTAGTGACTCTGAAACTGTCAGGTGATTCAGAAGGGTGAAGCTATGCTGTACTCACACTATATTCATTTGGGATGATGTGCTGTTGTCTGCAATTAAAAGGAAAGTTAGGAATTAGAAAGAATATTTTGAGGTTCTCCTCAAATCCACTTACACTTTCAGGAAGCAGACTCTGGGGATGTGGGAAGAGTCCCTGAGGTAGTTAAAGAACTCCATGGTGGCAGAGCCCACGGGATAGATGATGTGCCCTCTTTTTGTGACACACCTCTATAACATTGCATGGAAATTTGGACCACGGTATTGGTTCTCACCTTAAGAATGGGGACTGGTGGATGTGTTCCAACTTCTAGCAGTTCACACTCCTTAGCCTCCATGTGAAGGTCTATGCCAGGGAACAGATGAGGAGAGTCCACCTGGAGAGTCCAAGCTTGAATGCAGGAGGCATTTGACCTGTGTCCTGAGGAGTTGCTTTCAGAGTATGGGCTATTGTTATGGGCTATGCAGTCCCCATATAACATCGAGATGCTAGTTCACATTTCCAACAACAAGTCAGGCTGGTTCCTGGTGGGTGTTGAACTCTGCCAACAACTCTGATTTTTTTTATGGAGAGAATTTCTAGGTGCAGTCAAGGGGTAGTGGGTTTTCATTTTTCAAATATCCAGATGAAATTAACAGTCACTCAAGTAAGAAGTGCAACATGAAATTATTTGAAATCCTTCCTCAAGTGGTTCCATAACTGAATATATGAGCAATTTGTACACTGAAGATTTGAACATTGTGAAACTTTTGAAAATCAATATTTCAGTCAAGCCAGATGAAGAAAGAAGCTGCCAGACACGGATTCAACTTTATTCTATCAGTCATGGAAATTCACACGTGTTTCAGTGCAGCAGCAGAATGAGCAAATATGGAGCTTTGAGATAATCCAGCCAATTTAAACTTACGGAGGAATACCAAAAAGAAGCAGAATAGTGTGACCTCTTTACTGTTTTGTGACTTAGTTTCACTTTAAAGGAACCCTCAGATTCCCTCAACTGATCCAGGTTTTACTGTGGCCTGCCACCCAGGGAATCTTTAAATCAGGCAATATGTCAGCTCCACGAAAGGTTCGCTGCACCTGGCTTTACTATAAAGTAGGCAATGATGCAGTAAAAGGCCAAGCGATGAACTGGATGCTCTCTTGCACAGCCAGACTTCAGACCAAGGATAAACCCCACATTTACCTTTGTCTCCTTCTGTCATGGAAAATAGAGAATGGGGGCTGCAGCAAGGTCTTAGTGGCAGGACAGGACAGTTCAATCAGGAAAGAAGCCAGTGCATTAAAGACACCGATAGGACTTTGATTCATCTGATTCTAAAAGCAATGAATAAAACATCAGGTATTATCTTTGAATCTACTTACTATGAAGATTGTAAAAAAAGTAGCACATTATACCCATAACCTAGACAAAAAACCAGAAGGTTATACTAATGAAATTACATACAATTTACAAGGAAACAATACATTTCAGATCATTTTTGGTAGAACTTTCAACATGCACAATAAATGTCACCTGTGTAGTTTTAATGAATGGCCCATTGATAGCCAATGAAAAAAAAAATACTACTACTAATAGTTACCTCTTTGAAAAGGAAGTGATGACTGCTCTTTTTCTGTTCTGCAATTTAGAAACAATTAGATATTATCGTGTGGATTCACTCTACATTCCCTATAGCCTTAAAATGTTTAATTTTTGAGAGTCTTTCTGAAACTACTTTTCATTTCTATTTAAGCAACGAGAAATAAAATAACTGGGGTTTAAACTAAGAACTTATAAAATGATTGCTGGGCAGTCAAGTACTTTCATGCATGTCTACTGGATTGACTTGAACATAGCTCTATGGGGCATATAATATATGCTTTTAATGATTTCAGATCATGCTAAATCCACAAGTAAGTAAGAATATTGTGAGATGCCTCTAGATTAAATAGCTGAATTCCTATCAGTCCTAACCTCTGCCCGATGTTACTTTTTAATGTGAAATTTTAATGACAGTGTGCCATACAGAGTTACAGACAACTTTAGATATGAGCAAATTGAAAACAGAACCACAATCTTATTAAGATACTTTAAGGTCAACAAAACTGTGTAGCTGAATATATTTATTCAGGGTGCTTGAGCCAAGCTTCAAACTGATTCTGAAAAACTTGCACAAAACTCCTCATGAACACTATTACCCTTAGACCATTGCAACAATGTATGTGTCATGGATTACTCTTATAGATAATTCATTGTGTTTGTTATTGCTTCCCTTAGAAACAGATATTATGAAATTGGTGACCCCCTGACCTTCATGCATGTGTCACCTTTGGGTCAAATTTAGTCTACTTTTATATATTCAGCTATCTGCACAGTGCAATTGTGAAAGTAACTGCTAACTGGGTAGATTATAAGGTCTTGGCAGAGGTCTAAACTAAGCTGACTGCTTTCTTGCTTGACCTTTAAATCTTCCTATACAGCCTGCTCCTTCCTTATCCCCAGATTTACACATCCATCCCATTATATTTCCTCACACAATGGGTCTTGAGAAAAGTAGCTCGGATCTCCAAAACTGAATCACCACTGTCTCCAATCTGCAGGGATTTGGCTGAATTCCAAGATCTGTATAAACAAATCACCATATGTGACTCTTACTTCCTGAAAGGAAATACACCTGCAGGCAAAAATCTAGGAAATGTTGATTTTTTTCTCTGTTGAGCAGCATGAGACATCATATTTGGAAACTATTTGCAGGCAGACATCATGTGATTTAGCAAGCGCCAGACATTTTCCCATATCTCATTTCTATATTTCAGTGGTAAATGTTTAGAGTAGAAACAGAGGAAAAACACAAAGTGTGAAGAACAAGAAGAAAGTTTAATCAACCAGATTTGTCTTCTCGCTTCTTAGATTTACTCTTAAATGTGTCTCCCTAATGAGGCCTCACTGCGGGGCCCTTTTGCTTTAATTTCTTATGAGTGAGGATTCACAGTATATCAGATTAACTGGCGTATTTCAAGAAGTTCCCCTTTAATAGTACACCATCTGCCAGCACACAGGCAGGGTTTAGTTCTGAAGAGGGTATACTTTATACACTACACTTGTACTTGTTTTTGAATTCTGAATTGAACAACACTTGTTCAAATATCTTAACATTACTTAACCTGGAGACTTAACCGGCAAACCAAGTGACATTAATTTACAGCTAATAGGAAGGATAACAATCTGAAAATAAATTATGATGCAAGAAAAAAATAGGAAAACAATTTTATGTCATGTAAAAGTCAAAAATATTGCACATACTGTGCATTTTGGTTTCCTCAGAATAAATGGTCAAGAAGATGATTTTAGAGGACAAAAGACATCGTGTTTGATGATTAGTGGACTGATGCAATACAATGCTTTCTGTTGACTCTCACTACAAAGCGCTTCCTTTAATCCTTCTGTTCACATTCTTCCCTAATTCTCATTCTCTGCCATTCCTGTCACTGCTGGGGGGGCCAATAGGCTGAAAATCCAAACATCACAGAAACCTCGAATAACAAATTCAAATTAGCTTGCAGAATCAGAAGTCCCAAGAGTAATATTTTTACATTTAAATACCAAAACATACAGCGTGACCTGTAAAGCAGACTCAACAGCTAATAAATGATTTATATATGCAATTTTATATTACATCAGATTTATATCACATATAAGCCTGTAAAAACATACTACTGTAAAAATAACCAAATATTTCCTTCAATTTAGTAGCATCTGCTAATTGTCCTAAAAGAAGATTCAGAAAACAAACATATTCCCATGATAAATCTGTCCATAACTGTATGATTTAAGACCTTTTTTTAAGTGAAAAAACATGGAAGTGCATGTGAAAATCTCTTACTGTATGATATTACAGTTTACCTCTTACTGTAGCGGCTGCATCTGTTGGAGGACCCTTCTTTGCAGTTCTTCTCTGGCAATTTCAGGACGAGTGTTAAACTGTGACCTGCCTCAAAAGCAAAGTCACAGGGATCGCTCAGTTCTAAATCACAAAGCGATTCCCTGAACAACAATGCTGCAAAGACAATTTAATACTTGACTCTAAGTTTTATAAAGTGGAAGGACAGTAGGGAATGCATGAAGCGGCAGTATGAAGATATTGGCTGGTTGTTTTTTGAAAGGCTGTTTTTGACACAGCAGAGTCACCCTCCTTGTGTGCATGATGCAAGTGTCAGAGAAAGCTAACTCAGAATGACAAGGGGACAACCTTTACACGTGGCACGCTAGCTTCAAATCATCCAATCTGTTTTGAAATTTAAATTCCAAAAGTATTGTTTTCGGAGCAAGGTTGCTCCGCTTTCGGTTTGACATTTTAGTCGGTGTGCGGCTAACCCAATCAAAACCAGTGTAGTGTGACTCCTTTAGTCACACTACAGACAGGTAGGCCAGGTTATAGACACGTTAGAAAAATGTACCTAAGGTAATATTTTTATGTCTATTTCTATGGCCAAGTGATTAAAAATATTCAAATACTACAGTAATAGCAGCTTATTTTTAACATACAAAATGTAACTACAAGTAGTGTCATCAAAAACAGCAAAAATATTGTTTTTTTAATCTCAAGCAATATGCATTAGACCCAATACCATTGAATATACTGTAGATTACTAAAAAGCACAGTATATCCTGCACACATCCACATGCATGCACACACACACTGACATTAACCTAGGGGGAGTTCATGTTTTAATTGCTGACACTATAGCTTCTGGCTCTCTGAACCAAATGGGTCCCCTTGCTGGATACATAATCCATTATCATAAATCAGATGCGCCAACACAGTCAGGTGCTGCATGAATAATTAAAGGTTGGTACATTAGCACTTGTGTGGAGGCATGTGTTTGAGCCGACATCATTGAACAGGCTAAAAGCACCACAAAACCCCTCCATTGACATTAAACAGCTTAATGCTTAGCACTACAGACAGAAATGATGTACAAGTTAGAAAGAGGAGACCACTCTCACCATCCTCCCCTTTTGAACGTAACCAAAACAGAGAAGTCCGAAAGAAGAGTATCTATGGGATAGACACTGCTCGGAGCAGTGTTCGTCCTCTGTTCTGCTGTGTGGTCGTATCTCTTGTGGTTGAGCCAGCACCCTTGTCTGAACCTGCGCGGGTGAGCCAGGTTACTCTGACTCTGTAATAGAGTCCACAGAGCTAGAGGCAGAGGAAGCAAAAGGTCGGTTCAGGCAAGAAGGCTTTAGGACTATAGATCTCCATACTAACATTAATTACACTTGAGGCAAATTCATTTGGATTTCTGCCCTGTAAGATAAGCTTTTACTGCAGACAAGGCAAGAGAGAAGCCCAGGAGGAAGGAGAGATACTCTTGATGCTGTCCTATTTGGCTCTGCAGAGTGTCTTTTATCACACAAAGTTTTGCGGCCTCTAATGCCACGCATGTGAAATTTAATCTACCCATATCTTACATGACATATGGCCAAGACTCCTTAAAATGCAAACCTGTGTGATAGCTCAGCAAGATTCTATATGATTTGAGTTTTAGTTTAAATATGTGAATGAATGGCCTGTTGTCCTGATGGAAGCAGTCATCAGAAGATGAGCACCTGATGTTGTAGTCCGTCTGCTTCAATGTTTGACCTTTTGTGTCATTTTTGTGTTCAGAGATGGTTTTCTGGATACCTTGGGTGTAGCTACTGGATATTTGAGTTATTTCACAGACACACACGCACACACACCTATACGAACAGACATTCTTTTCTGAAAGTCAGAAATTCCAAAAACAATCATTTAAAAAATATACATCACATTTATTTGTACTGACACCAGGAGTCCGTACAGAGCTATCTTTGTCTATTAATGTGTTTGGGCACAGCATGTACCCAAACCACTGTTTCCTACTTCCATACATCCAACAGTTAACAAACTGTATCACCAAGCATTGCTTAATTGCTACCAAAAAACAGAGTTTGACATAGCTGACACACACCACTGTTTTTCTCTAAAGGTAACACAATGTACAAAAAGCAAGTCTGGAAATAGTAAGATTCTTGGTTCCATAAAAAAAAACTTTTTTCTCCTCAATGTGTGAATAAGAAAACAATGCACTTATCTCTACTGAGCCTCTGCTGCATTGCTTGTTAGGCAGCCAAGGGGTAAATTGATGCAGATAAGTAATGAAAAGAAACAGGTCGGCTGATCCCTGTATTACTACCACAGCAGCTTTCAAGGAATTGTTCATGCTCTGTAGAGCCCCGGAGCTGTAGGAGCCGTCTGGAAGTCGTTAGATGCCAGTCATTGAGAGGAACACATAATGTTAAATTAAGTGATTAAACAAATCCTTCCACATAATGTATACTACAGTACAACACTATTGTGATGTTGGAAAGAATGGCGCAACTCAAATGTCCGGGGCCTCAAAGAAAACTGAATTGAAAAGGAGGGACTCTGAAGAGCTGCATGTGAACTGGCAGAATCAAACCCCTTCAGCACACCTCAGGCCCTTTGAGATGGGTAAGGCCGAAGCAAGCAGGCAGTCAGAGAGAAAAAGGGAGCAGAAGACTGGTGGCTCCCTTCATGAAAGTGAGGACACCACCGTGGCCTCACCAGGAAGCTGAAGGCACCAGAAGAACCAGGAGGATTGCAGTCCATGTTAGGCTCCGTGGCAGGCAGTGCACTGAGCACTGGTTGCTTTTTGCTCGGACACCTAAGGAAAGCAAGTGGATGAGAGGAGAGTCAATACAAAGATGAATTCTTTTTTTAACGCTAAATTATGTATTCAATATAGTGGTCTATATATCGGGAGTGTGTAGCTGCATGGAAATAATCTTTTTCCTGAAGGGTGGAAAATGACTGGTGGAATATAGAGACAAAGAGGAAAACTGCAACTGCCTTTAAAATCTGGCTGGTCACACGTAACACTGCAAAGTTTCGGTTCATTCTGTTGCTTAGAAGTTAATTGGCTGTGCAGGAGTAGGAAGGTTTGTGTGGGCGAGGTAATTAAAACAGTATTAGCCAAAGAAAACTTGGCTCGCTGAACAGCTGTGGTGACTAAATTAAGGGCAGGACATAAGATTGCTACAAAGAGAAAACAGCTTGTGCATAGAAATTGGATTTCAGAGGTCATGTAATGTGAGTGAGAAGAGAGGCAACTAAGCAGCTTCCAGCTTACCAGAGGAAGTGACAAGTCGAACTTGGGAGCTGAAGGCTCCCTCTCCCCCTTCACTGAGCGCCCGCACCTCAATGACATAAGTGCCTCCCTCTGGCAGTGAGAGCATGGTTGAAGGGTTAATGGTTCTTGTCACCTGGTTGTGGCCTCTGCCCTCCTGTTTCAGTAACACCTGCATTACATATACACATTGAAGGTTTACTTCACTTTTTTTTTTCCGCATATCACACTAAAAGTGCATTCAGACCCCTATGAAAGAAAAAAAATGGTCAAATAAGCTAAGTGTATTTGCAGATATATTCTTATTTGTTACAAGACTAGGTCAGTAGAAAGGCTGCAAGCTATTCTTTATGAGAAAGTAGTAGTTTGAATGTAAGCCCTGCTGAAGGTAATGGTAATACCTATTGCATTTCTATAGTTGTGTATCATAGGTCATTTTTCAATCTTTTCGAGAGGTATCATTTCTCTAAGATACAGTCGGGGAAATAATTATTTGATCCTAATAATTATTCAACTTTTATGTAATGTGTTTTTGTTTTCGTTGATATCCCGTCTCTCTCCATTAAAATGAAACGACCATAAACATTAAAGACTGTTTATTTCTTTGCGAGTTAGCAAACATACGCATTCAGCAGGGGATCAAATAATTATTTGCCACAGTGTATAAACTATAAACACGGCTACTCATGTGGAGACGAGGAGAGTTTGAGATCAATCTTTAGCAAAATCGAGGATAGGATACTTTGTTTGGGAACTTTTCCTCCCTGCATTAACAATTTACCAGATTTTATGTAACTGAACAATATAAGGATGGATCATTACCATGTACCCGATGACATCAGACTCATTGTCTTTTGCCTTCACGGGGTCCCAGCTTAAGGACACGTTGTTGCCCTCCTGAAGCCAGTGAAGGTTGGCTGGTGGCTGAGCAGGAGCTATGGATATAACACAACACCCAAAGTCCAAATTTAAAAAGACTTTAAAAGAGAGCTTCAGCCAACTAGGTCAATTACTACACTTTCTACAGGCAAGCAAACTTAACAAGTAGCCTGTATTCCAGATATAGTATTATGAGATTAGTGTCAGTGCTGTACTCACGGGGTTTCCTGGTCTTGGCTGTGACAGCAGTACTGCCAGGACCTTGGCCAATGCTGTTGAAGCCTTTTACTGTAATGGCATACACACTGTTCCCCTCTAATCCTGTCAAGACCATCGATGTCTCATTTTTTACAGTTTGTTGTTTTTTTCCTGACTCCTCCAGCTCCATATCCTTCCAGTAGCTGACCTGTTAATAGAAATTAAGGACAGAAAAATGCAAGAAGGAGAACGTTTTACAAAATGTCACACATCAAAAGTGTGCAAAGAAACAATCACAGACATAATTTATACAAACCTCATATCCTCTTGGTTTTCCAGGACCAGGCGTGGGCGATTTCCAAGTCACTCTAATTTCTGAGGAAGAAATGCCGTAAGCTTTCACATCAGACGGCGCTTCCCTTGGCTCTGTAAAACAACAGTGAAGATCCAATGGAGAAAACAACTCCTCCTCTGTCTTTAAAATTCATACAACCATGAATATTAACTTACCCCCCTCAGCAGAGTGGATGATGACAACTTTGCTAAATGGCCCATCTCCCTTATTGTTGTAGACACCAACCTTCACTTCAAAGGGGGTAAGAGGAGGGAAGGTCTCGTCCCTGTATTTGTACATCGTAGAGTCTGCGGAAGTCACCATCTTCTCCTTCCACCCTCGTGTCCCGTTGGCACGAAATGCAACAATATACCCAAAACCCTCACCATTTTGGAACTCCTCAGATACAGGCTGAAAACACAGAAAGAGGAGACTCAATCACCATGGAGTGTATTTCACTGGTATAAGAATACAAAAGCAGCTCAGCAGCACTTAAACTCTTTGACTGAAAGTGCATCATTTTCACAATTTCCAATCTGGACAGCTTCATCATTGAAAGCAAGGATCTCATTGAATGAAAAAAGAAGTTTCTCCTCTGCGGTAATCCCGTTTAACCAGCTTTCAATTTCCTACCCATTTACTGCAACTGTCTGCCAGTATTAATAAAGATGCAGTCAGTCTTGAGCAATGGAAACAAATCATATCTGGCTCAGTTGTGCCCATTATGTAGCTATTTATCTTTCCATGTCTGACAGGAGGATTTTGGGGACACGGGTTTCCAGTGATTATCTGTGGTTTTCCTATAGTGGTGAAACTGGGAAGTGTCTTCCACAGCTGCTCTGTACTTAATCAAATCAAGTGCCAATTTATTAAGTGAGCTAGAATCTAATTAAAATATGAGCAGCAGGGATTAAATCTTTGGCTAAATTTAATAAATGACAAACACCTGTACACCTGTTTTTGGCAAGTATGCTGCATTTGCTGTAATGTGTTGATTTGCATAAGCTTCAGAGTGATACAGTCCCCTGAAGGCATCACCCGCATTAGCTATCTAGTCTGTAGGGGGATTGCGCGGGAATAGAGATGTAGTTCACATTTCATTCGACAATGACCAATCACCGTGACTGCCTAATTACAGGGATGATCAGTGGAAATGAATTAGCTTCCATCAAAATTATTCTCACGGCTGGCAGAGATTTGAAAGAGATGCCAAGGAACACAGGTCTTTACAAAACAGCGTGAACAAATTAGCTAGTTAAGTTCAGAAAGACTTTGGGATGTGAGATAGTCACAGATAAGCGTGGACACAGTTTGAACTGAGGTAAGTCTTAAGGCTCAGTGATGGGGACTATGGAGGCATCACTAATGGTCCTCCCTTTGGCTACAAGTGTAAAAGCAGTCTCTCGCAGTCGCCTCTAAAGAGATGGCTGAATGAAGCTGCAGAGACTGTTTAGTCATTCATCCTGCTTAATAACCCTGCCCACCATGGCTGTCCAGGCTCTGACAACTTTCCACAGATGATTGGAAAGGCGGAACTGCCATGCGCTCACATGCCCTGACTGCCAAAAAGGGCTAACATTCCTGCTCCGTCTCCTCTAATATCCATCTCCATTGATCACTGACAGAGTCTTGATTTATTTCCAAAAGCATTTAGCAGAAGCAAGAACAAATAGGGTAGAGCTAAAACTACTTAAAATGCCAAGAACCAGAAGGAGGCTACTGTATCAAAGTGAAGTGTCTCAGCATTGTGCTGTGATTCTCTCGAAAACTGACACACTTCCTGATGGGTGACCAATTCTTGTACCTCAAAATTGGCAGAGAGACAATATAATTCTTGAAGAAGCACTTAAATTTTTCACTGTTGTAGGCTCGCTACTTCACAAGTGACTTGATCTGACTGGAGAAAATGTCTGAATGAAAACAAATGAGGAGACTGAATAATGTTCGCTCTCACTTTTATGCTGAGCCACTCGTGGAAGAACCTAATTCTTCAGATCATGGATGTGCGTGAACGAAAGTCACAGCTATAAACCTTATGAGGAGAATCGTGAGCAAGAAATTGCTGTTTGCAATTATTTAAATTCACGCATGACTCATAAGGGCTCTTTATTAGGCTTTTGTGTCATACCAAGCATCAATCGTTATTTTATGAGCTTTATGTGTCCCTCAACATGGGGCGCTATGGTATTTATAAGATGGATGTCATTGTGCTATACTAGCCAAGCTAATGACACTCTTGAGTTATAAATAGGAAATGGTCTACCACCAAACAGCATCCCATCTGGAATGGACATTATCCCCCATAATGTGCCATGGAGGTGCACATCTCCTGATGTGAAGGTTATCTTCCCAGTGGCAGTTGGGCTCCCATACTTAATAACTACAAGAATAACTGTCAGTTGCCTCTACATCTGTTCACTGGTCCCCTGTTAATGTATCCTTCAGCTGATCTCAATTGCAAATTCTCAGCTCTGCTCATAGCAATTCAGTAGCTGCATTGGCCTGAATCTGGCTGAGAGCCAGGCTGTCCACTTGGAAATGGTTCATACTAATATCCCGCTTACTTGTTGTGAATCTTATTATATTTTCTACAACTATTGTAGCTTGAGATTACAAACAGATTTTCATAAACACCTCTGGATTTAGAGAGAATGACGCTCAGCGTCAAGGTTAATCTTTACTGCGCCTCTCTGGTGGGACCAAATTTTAAATTCAGTACATCTTAATCACTTGCCAGACTGATGTAGCTCTGTGTAGTAAACGGCCCAGCTGGCCGTCTTTGAACCGTGTCAGCAATTTTTGCAATTATTACCAAGTTGCGCCCTCTAACTTTAAGATCCGTGATGTTTAAGCAAATTTCTCAAGGCTAAATTAGAACCCTGTTTAAAATGCAATGAGCTATGATCTTGAGCCACTCCTTGGCCATTGTTAATAATAAGCTTGTAATAAACATGGTAATATTGCCACAGCTCCCAACACATCATCTATACATGTTGAAATGCAGAGCCATTTATAACCACAATCTGCACATGTGCTGGAAATGACTGTAGACAGATGTTTAGTCTGTTATCTCGTGTATGTTCTGCCTTTGTACAACAGCCAGTTCAACGGTTGGTCCTGAGGAAAATGGTTCTGTCCCAGTGGGCCAATGACTTTCCATATCTGAGTATAAATTCAATGAAAGTCAGAGAAAATCATCCAGTATATCACAGCAGATGGGTCTCCCACGTCTCTGTGTCTAAATGGAAAAAGGTCACTTTGCCCTAATGATGAATGTTCACCTGAGCCCCTCACAGCTCACATGGCATCCTATGTGATATACCCCCCTAGGAAAGGCAAGGGAGATAATGTGCATCTCCCTTGCCTTTCCTAACAAAAGGGTCAATGCTGCCTTGGAGTTCAGTGCATCACCACCTGGGTTATTTTATCTTTGTTTCTACAGCTGAGGAACTTTCCAGTATGTAGTGCAAACTGTTGTGTTTGTTGGAAATGACAGCTGCAGTAAGTTACAGCAACAAAGAAGTAGGGAAATTCTTTTCAATCAGCAACACACCGAGGGCCCAAGCTTCAAGAACTTTTGAGTTTAGGGTGTAAAAGCGCACTTTGGTCTGCTTTTGACCACCTACACCTGACACAGCTGATGAGAAAGAATTCTGTAGTGCTACAGCTTATGTCACGGTAGTATAGTTAAATATGGTTTACCTCTTTGTTTCTGGTGTTCAATAAAAAAAAATAGATAATCTTACAGTTATGTCTTGTCTATGCAACAGTGCACAATTGTATTTGGTTTGCAAATCAGTCCCACTGTCGTGCCACATGTAGAATGGAAGTAGAAATAAAAGTGTATTCTTATATAAAAATATATATAACTTAGGGTTATCAAAATTCATTTTCTAGTTTTTAGGAACATTTTTTACATTTTTTCCAAAACATCGCTGCAATCAAGCATACAGACTATGCACACCTGGACTGTAATTAGAACTGCACACCTCCAGGTGTTACTGTGGCCAGACATGTTCAGAAGAAGATGGAGTGTGCAGCTGTTTTCCCTGGTTGCCCGGTGTTGTGAATGGAGACACAAGGGGGAAACTGACAGGAATGGTTTGTTTTGAGGAAATTATCAGTGGAGAAATAATTTCTAACGGATCTACATGTTTTTCAACAGATTTCAATGTGCGAACCGTAACAATCTGTCAAGAACACGGCCGATTACTTACAGTAGAATAATTAATCAAAATGAAAAGGTTGGTGAACATAAAAAAACAGGTTTGGGTATTTTGCAACAGTCAGGTGTTTGATTAATAACTTTTGGAGTGAATGCCTGTATTTGTGGCTTGACACTGGGAAACACTGCTTGATAGAAACTTTATAACGTGTACACACAGAAGGTGTAGTGGGCCAATAAAAGCAACAATGCCATGATAAGAAACTGTATGTGTTATTTTTGTGATGTGCTGAAAGTGGACAGATGAACAATGAATAAATAATTCAGGTTTCAAGAGCTTTGTATTTCACAAAAGGAAATGATAAAAACTTATGTGAACTCGACACTTGCGCTCTCAGCAGGTAAGCCTTGATTGTGGGTAAAACACACTCATGTTTGACACCATTCTGTCACGGTCCTGGGCCTGTGGCCCAGTGTTTTGATTCTATATTATTGTTTATTGGGCTGTTTTCCTTTGGGTTCTTGGCTTATGACTTCTGGTGTTTTGGTTTCTGTTCTATATTTCTTAGCTTGTGTATTCCTTTGCCTCCTGTCTCTCCTGATGTTCTCTTGTGTATTTTGGTTCTAGCTTTCCAGTTTAGGTTTTCTGTTTGGTTTTGCTTTGGTCAGCAATAAAGCTGCCTTCAAGTTCACGTTTTGCCTCCGTGAGTCCTGCATTTTGGGTCCAATTCCTGCCTGCCACACAGCACACCATGACACATTCTCGGTAGTTGGCCACTCTACCAAGCACTTTGTTGTGCCTGTGACTTTTAAATGTGCTATAGAAATAAAATTGAAATTGAAATTGAAATTATTGAGTTGTCTCCTTTCACTTTGGGGCACATGAAGTCACAAACAGCTAGAACTGAAGAAGTAACCTCAGTGTTCAAGTTCATCCTTCAACTTATGCCTACATGTAAATAGAGCCCTGCTGTTTATGAACTATGGCCTTTGCACATTGTCTAAAGACATGTTAGTTTTGGAAGTTTTAAGTGAGTAGAAAATGTCTAATGAGGTATATTTGTGCACTACATAATTTTCTCTGATACCTACAGTACTGTGATAAAGCTGAGTCACCCCTCATCTTGTTACCATTTTGCTTCCAAGAAGCCCGACTTTCTTGTAAAGTTAAGTTGTTTTTACTTTCAAAGTTTTCCTTTGGACATTGGCTGCTTTTTCCATCATTTTTTGGCCTAGTCCTTGTATCTGAACATTTTAAGAGGAATGTTTCCCTTTCTTGGTTAAGCACTTAACACTGACCTATGTTGTGTTTTATGACCTTATATATTCAAGCACAGAAAAGTCACCTGAATCGAAAGATGAACCAGTTCTGTGTCTAGACATTCCGTAGCAAAAACAACATATCCATGTACGTTAGCACATTTCCAATTTTTCCAAGGAAAATATAAAGAAATGAGAGTTGACTCTCCACTTTTGCACAGTGCTGTATCCCAAACTTGGTTCTTACAAAAGGAAATGTAAAACCTTGTATTAGCAGGATAGTGTAATCACAGGTACTATTAATTTGTTCTATACAAGAGTCACAACTTCTCTAAGATCTCGTTTTATTTTTTCGAGCTGCTGAAACTTTTGTCTATGTGTTAATTAGATCTCACGCTGATGGTTCTGGGAATAGCATGACAATCAAATGCAAGTCCCTAAAAACACACCGAGCGTTACTGCAGCTAGTCATCGCATCTCACCTCAAGTGAATGCAACTGACTGGAAACGAATGCAATCATCTGTGTATCGTGAAACCATCAGACCATTTCCTTCAAGCTTAGAACCACAAGGACTACCGTCATCCATCAACCATGCTTTATCCTCCTTAATAATGTCTGACAAGTATTCCCAGGAAGTGAAGTTTTTTAGGATGAGCAGCACATGCAGCTCATGTGATGGCAACATCTACATGATTATTAGATGATACGCATTTTTTTTCTTTTTAGTAGTCACTGTTAAACAGTGAATAAAGTCAGAAATGTACTTAGTGATGTTTACAATAAACCTTCTTGCAGTGGGCTCGTTTTTACTCTCGGATTACATTACTGATTCTCATCATGCTGTTTCAGACGCGTCTAGGCGATGATAAATTTCCTTACACAGAGTCCCATTATCACATTTTTAATCCTAGTGAGTAATACTTCCTCAAGTTAAATGATGAATATTTACAGGCTATAGATGTCTTCTTATGTTTACTCATGTAAATGATCCTAAAAATAATCATCATGATGTGCCTTTATGCATGTGGGTTTCCACTACCAGAGGCACTGCTTTGTTCTACAGGGTCACAAGAGAAAACGAGAGGCACTATTTTATGAATCCAGAGAATAAAAGTAATCGGAGATAAGATAATAAAAATGGTATTAGTATTTCTAAATCCTTTTGGGGTAACATTTATTATCAGGGTAACTTTGACTTGCACTGATTATTGCAGTCATTATTCCTTGTTCTTCTATCTTCAATCTGGCCTCAAGACATTGACAAGCTTTTTATAAGATTCTGTAAAAACAGGAGTATGTTTATATATTTAGCATCTTGAATTTCAAAGAAAAACCCTTCTATATGTTATTTATGTGCTATTTCTGCTTATGATTATACGGTCTCAGAGGAATTCCAATGTTTGGATCTTGTGCTCGTGAGAAGTATTATTTTTAAATTAAGGGATTTGCCTTTAACACACTTAATTCATTCGTTTATTTTGTACATTATCAAACTTGAATGAAATTGGACAGAAAACCTACCTCCCACGAGATGACCAGTTCATGTCTGCGCCCATTTCCTCCACTAACGTTTGATGGTGCCACTGATGGGACTGTGGAAAACAGAGAGGTTAACACTGACCACAAAATCTCCTTTTTTAAAACTATAGTCAAAGCATCACAAAAAAATCACTAAAAAAAAAAAACTACCTTATTTGGTGGCTGTGCCTTCACTGAAACATCTGTCAATCAAAGTGAGAGCTATTGTAGGTTTCCAGTGCTGTGTTTTGAACTGGAACCTATTTGTTGACATTTAGATCACGTATTGTAACTTTGGGATGGATTACCACAACTGTGCGTAGATACAGCTATTAGTCTGTTAATTACGCTGAAGAGATGGGACAGATTAAATAAGCCACTTTGAAATGACCACTGACCTTTATAATTATTGCATTTTGTAGACGGAAAATGAGCAGTTAGTGAAGCAGCACAGTGAATTTTTGCTCACCGTAAATGCTATATTTTGCTGTGTTGTTGCCTTGGGGCTTTAAAAGCCTGGCTGCTTTTACAGAAACGCTAGACTTGTTGAAATTCACATTCATAAGCAGCTTACTTTCAACGTCCTCCCCAATTAAAATAGAGTACATAAACAGTGGGAATACAACATGGTTCTGAAGTGGCATATGGGGGCAACAGCTAAGCTCTCTAACAGCAATAAGTTATCAACTGGATTTTGAATTGACTATAATAAATATAATTGTGCTCTTACAGCTGATGTCTGTCAAAATCTGTATTACCTGCTTCTTTAGTTCTAACTCCTCTCGAAGGTGCACTAGGATCTCCGGTCCCAATTGCATTGGTGGCCACCACTCTAAATTCATATTCCACCCAGGGGTTGAGCTCCACAGCCATGGCTGACTCCATGTCTCCTGTCACTGGCTCTGGGTCTGCACACAAGAGTATTTCCTGTGCGTTTATTTATTCAGAACAACGTTGCAGTTATAGCACTTCAGTTTTCCTTATGTACAGTATATAATAGGTAAGTACCCTAAGTGCCAGCTTAGCGCTTTAAAGGTGTTTGCGGAAAGCACATTGAATAAATCAGTAAGGTATCATATGCCTTTTCTAAAATCCTCTCCAAAGAATAGTATAGCATGCAATAAACAGAAATAAAATGCAACCAGGAGAGGCCAGAGGTTTTTTTTTATGGCCAAACAATCAAAGGTTTTGACTTCAATCATGCAACTAAGTAAGTGTTTCACTGTGAAAAGCCACTGAAACAGGCAAGAAGTGGAACAGATCTGGAAGAGCAACACAGCCTGGATTGTGGCCTACAAAATTTTTTTTTTTTACAAAGTCTGTTGACATAGTCTACATATGAAAACATACTGTGCATAACATTTCTTAAATCTAATCCTGTCAAACTGTAGAATGACATAAAAAGGGTCACAATTTATGCCTGTATGCAAAATGTCAGTGTTGGGAGATTTTAACCTGCCTTTCAGTTAAAAACTAGTGTGAACTGAGCCAACAAAAGATTCCTTTGTTCTTATGGACTGTACAACTTCTTTATCATCCTCACAGATTCACTGTGACTTGTTATATTTTCACAGCAGGTGGTGATGTTACACAATTTGCTTTAAAGGTGATATATGGCATTTTGACGCATGAACAACAGCTTAAAACGTTACAGAGTGAAGGTGATTTCAACCATTTTTTGCAGTTTCAGCAGAACAAACCAATGCAATTAAATTACATCCTCAGACTAAAGGAAAAAAAATCTGATTTTATGAATGTATTTAGAATAGAATTACAAGGAGATAATGCAACTAATCTAGTTGCTTCAGCACTGCCATAATCAAGCGTTGTCAATATTGATCCTGCAATAACAAACAAACATTGACTGAAAGCATATCCATGTCACAAATGAACCAGAGGTCTCTAAAGCAGTGGAGCTTACACTCTTATCATTCACAGCGGCTCACAATGAGATCACTCTGTCAAGCAGGCTGCTCTCCAAACATGAGCTGATAACTCTGTTTGTAAGGAGCAGGAGCTAAAAACCCAATCCCCTTCACGCTAATCTTAACAAGTTCAACACTGACAATATATCAGAGAGACCTAATTGTGCTTTATCAAATTAAATGTAGTTGAACAGACATGATGTGAGAGGAGGGTATACAAAGTATGATTTATATATCTGTGGGGATGAATCATTATCACACCTTAAACTCTGCTATAATTATCACACGCCATATTAAGATGGATTACACACGACGCTTAGCAAGCCTTCATTCTTTAATGCTAAGTGATAGTAATTGATGGCTATTCCATGTAGTTACAGAAGAAAAGGATTTCTTTCTAAGCACTGAAAGTGCGTTTTTTACTAAATGAACATAGATCGGTTTTATAATTCAAGCCCAAAAGGTTAATTTCCTACTTACTGCTGACATGACACTGACTAAAATTCACACCAGTGACATTTGATATGTGCTCAAATTACTTTCTGCTGAGCACCTCTGAACAATAGCCGAATTCAACTAGAAAATGACAGAAAACTGTGTTTCATGTTCTTTATTAAGACCGACTAGCTGTCGCACTACAGCACCAGCCTCAAAGACTGAAACAAACGGGCGCATCAGCCACATCTCCTCCTTCGCTTAGTGTCTGCAGGAAGATGAAGTGACTCTTGCTCAACACGCACAAGGCAAGGAGCAAAATGAAATTACCCTTTTGAGAACAGTGGTATGAGTGCAAGAGGGAAGGGTAATATGTTGTATTAGTTAATAAGTGTTCTTATTTAAACTTGTACTACTGTACTAGTACTTGGTAAGACAGTATTTTTTTTAAAGCCATAAGCATTGTCAGGATATGACAGTGCTATTTTGTTGGAAACTGCAGTTTCAAAAAATAGTCAATTCCAACAGAGTCTCATTTTAACTTTACTGGAAAAAATAAGCATGTTTAAAACTTGACATAAATGATCCCCATAGTTAATTTTAGCCTAAGACAACTTCATAGATATCGACTTTTAACATATCTTCTTGTGATTTGTTTAATTGTACTACTATACACGACAAGAGCATTTTTAAAGCCTTCTAAAATCCATCCATCCATCCATTCGCTTCCGCTTATCCTTTTCAGGGTCGCGGGGGGCGCTGGAGCCTATCCCAGCTGTCATAGGGCGAAAGGCGGGGTACACCCTGGACAGGTCGCCAGTCTGTCGCAGGGCTAACACATAGGGACAGACAACCATTCACACTCACATTCACTCGCACATCCACACCTAGTGGCAATTTGGATTTTCCAATTAACCTATCCCCACAAGCTGCATGCCTTTGGACGGTGGGAGGAAGCCGGAGTACCCGGAGAGAACCCACGCAAACACGGGGAGAACATGCAAACTCCACACAGAAAGACCCCGGCCTGATGGTGGAATTGAACTCAGGACCTTCTTGCTGTGAGGCAACAGTGCTAACCACCGTGCCACCGTGCTGCCCCCTTCTAAAATTAAAAAAATTAAATATTTAATATTACAGTTAGTTAAAAATGCACTTGCTAACCAGGTTATCTAGAAACAAATTCACCAACTTCCAAGGTGCAAGGAGAAAAGCACTAAGCCTGAAGAGATAAAACTTGAACACAGACAGTAATCAGTCATACACAGTCGTAGAGGTAAGTTCAGCTGCATATTCATGACTCACATGGACAAGCAGATAAACTAGAACTAAAATAAACTCAGACTGCACTGGAGTGACTTCATACTCTGTTAGGCATAGCCTTCATTCAAACACTTGAATGAATGAAACAGTGAATACGATCAATTTGCTTCTTATTTATCCTATCGTATCCTATTCCTACTGTTAAAAATCTCACACGTAGAAGGCAATGTTTACATGGGCATCAGAGAGCACTGTTTTCATAGTTTTTTCTATAGCAACTGTTTAAAACGAGGAATTCAAACTTTTAATATAAGTAAGAGAAGATTGCCAAAGACAATTGTATTTGTTTCTCTTGAAAACAGTAACCTTGATCAGGTTGGATTGATTCTCTATCTTGGTATAGAACTTTGGGCAGGATTACGACCTTTGTATATATCCTCACATTAACCTCCCAGATCTACAGGCTGCAATTTGCTCCTTATTGATTACCTGTTTTGACAGTTTGCCAACCTAATGAAAATGGGCTTCGGGCCTGTATATTATAAGTGCTGATAGGGCTGTGGTTGTCGACGCCACGTGTCCACGACAGAGTGGCTGTGGTGTCTGTGATCTCCTCCACTATCACCACTCCAGGTGGTCCGGGGGGGCCTGGTGGAAGAAAAAGGAGACACAGATAAAACATGTTTGAAAGTTTAAAAGAAAAAAACGCTTCTGAAATGGCCACGCAAAAAAGGAAAAAAACCAAACAGTCATCAATCTTTGCTGCTGTTTGAATCAATTTTTAAGCTGGCCCATTGTGATGTTTTCATTATGGGCTGTTACAATTAGATACACTAATGGATGCAACTGCGGAAGCATTAGGAGGGAAATGCAGCTGTGCGTGTATGGTGACAAAACCAGCTCCCTGTTGTAATCTTTACACAAACAGACACCAGACAAGAACACAAAACTGACTAAACTGACTAAAGTGAAGCAGGATGCAGGCTGACACAGATTCATTTGATGATGATTAAGGGATAGCGACGCTTCCTTTTTTGAATTTTTGGAGGGAATTGCCAGTTCTGCTCAGCGTGACTGGACGGCAGGCCTTCCTCTGTTTTAATACAGCTGAACATATGTTTACCTAAGTCTTCAGAGGTAAACGTATACTGCAGCTAAAGCAAACATCTAAGGACTCTAGAGGGAACAGCTGTAAATGAAAAAGCAGACAGGTGGCGGGCTCAGTGAAAATCAATCTACTGTGTCCCCCCAAAAGTGCCCATGAGAAAGCTACACTGCAAGGGCCATTTCTTTGCACTGTGGGATCCAAATAATTACTGTCATAGGCGTCTATATGGAATGTTTTGCCAGTGTTTGGGCAGTGAATGAGTTGATTTCTATTAGCTACAGCTAGTTAGCAGCTTAAGCTTTGACAGGTAGGAGACAACTTACTGTTTATTTTATGTCCTTTCTTATTAATAGTATATGGTATTTAAATGTTGTATCTGCAGATGATGCAGATGCTTAAAATAACAATTTGAATTGTAGATGTTTTGTACCTTGGAAACAAAGATATTTTCATTATATATAAAAAAAACTGAAGTCTGCATGCAAATAACTGCATCAACTCAAAATTAATGTGAACGATACATGCTAGCCATTGCCAGTAATAAATACCATCCTTTCTGCAGATGTGCAGTTGACATGACAAATATCCACCTATAATGATGTCCGGGGGATGCATTCGTGCTTCTCTACCATGTTTTATATTTTTTGTTATTAACTAATGCATTTGTTTTGTTTTGTCAGCTCTAATGAAAACATATTAAACTGTGGCTCATAACTAGAGGTGCATATTAAATTGCATACTTTACATACTCTGCTAATAATAGCACAGATAATAATTCATTTCTAGGGAGCTGTGTTGCAAATCCCCCCACCGTTTTTCATCCCAAGTTACCTGTCTGATTGCTCACCATAGGTTTTCTAATAAAAGTGAAAAATCCACAATGTCAAATGAAAAAAAAAAGAAGTAAAATAACGACAAACAAAACTATTTTTGTTGTACTGGGTTTTAGTGGAGTTCCTGTTCATAGTTCCTCTCCCTTAAAGAGTAACTTTCTTTCAACCTATCTCCCCTCTGATTGGCTGGCTGTCAAAAATGTCACACAACTGGTATGGGTTACTGCTATAAGCCTGAGATGACCATATTAATGCCACAGCATCCCTACTCAGTGACATCTTTACATATAAGCGTAGTAATAATTTTTTTAGCTGAAGGTTAAAAAGATGACTTCATTACTTGAAATTATGAAATTATAATTGTTATATATGAGAGAAAATGAAACACATTCGAGGTTTACTTTAAACCCCAACACTAACAGTTTGAGTCTACCTGCACAACAGTATTCCAGTGTCACTCACCAACCACTGATATTAAAGTATTGCCCGATTATAACACAGACAATCAACAGGCAAAGCTTAACTTGACATAGATTTGCTTTCATTATAAATATTCCTGCCATCTCCCATGAAAACTCCCCAGGCAATGAGGCTTAAATAGTGTCACTCATAAAATGATGATTAGCCTGACAATGCGTTAATGTGTCATTACAACAGTCAAAAAAAACAAAAAGCCCAGAACTTGCATGGGCAATTTTCAGCAACAATCAAAAAATAACCAACGCATTTGATCACTAGACATTTCAGTCAATCTATTTAACAGCACATAGCAAACCTGTTCATGCAGATGCAACATCTGCTGAGGACATTCACCATGATAATGTAAAATTAGTAGAAATGATCAAAAAGGGGCAATAATGTGGAAGTAGTCTTGGCGCAATTGTCCCCAGCAGGAGCAAATCTCTAATGATCACTGTAATTAACCAACTTCCCAGATGAGCTGCACTTGTAACAAATTGGGCTAATTTAATAGATTCCAAGAAATTGTTAACATTATTTCAGAGAATTACTAATAGCTTTAAAGCACTGGCTCACTAAATTTGAAAGTCTGTCTTGGGCCCACATGTGCCCAATGCCCATATGTTCACCGAGATAGTTTTTCATTATGTCAATGTTCCTGTTCACCTAAAAGCTAGCCAAGTGGCACAGTGACTTGGACTAAATTCTCCAAGAGTGTGCAATACGGTAATTCTGTACTGCAGTTGTGGATTAGTTCAAGAGAAGCAGTAAGTCGCCAGCAATAAAGAGCGCGCAAGACGTCACAGTGTACTGCCAGATAACAAGCTTACCTCGCACAAGAAGTTCTGCCTCTGCAAATACAGTGTCAGCGCTGGTCTGGGCTCTGCACCCGTATTTCCCAGCATGCTTCAACAAAATGTTCCTAATCATGAGATCCACTGTTGAAGACTGCTGCAATTGGGAAAGGAAAGCATTAAAAAGTTAGGTATTAGGCAAGCCTAAATGTGCTCGACACAAAAAGTGTGATTCCTTTACATCTTGTAGAGGCTCATGTGGCTTGAAAAATTCCTGTTTAATTCAGGTGCTTGCTTGGTGCTACATTCTTCAGCTACCCGTATTTTCTCTCTGCTGAAATGAGAAATGCCTAAGGCAAGACTGGGAATAATTCAAAGTCTACAGGCAGCTGTTTAGCAGGAAACCTGATTAAAATTACAAACCATGCATCAGCCAGGCTTCTGTTGTGCCTGTAAAGAATTGTCACTGCAAATACTTCCTCCCTAGAGGACAGGTTGTAGCAGAGGACATATCAGGGCAGATGTGATTTTAACATCCTCTGTTGATAAAGGAATAGTGACATAAACAGGACTCCCTGCTAGTAGCTTGCTGATTTGTTTTCAACTTTAACATTTTATGGTTGGTCACAATTATGGTGACCAATTATTTTTTTGCAGAGAGGGAAAATAGCACCTCTGAAAAAACACAAAACTAAATTAACTTGTATAAAAATGTTGCACCTTGAGGCAGAAAATTATATATTGATCTATTGATCATCAATTGATCTGCTGGTCCTAAACAAACAAGTGAAACATAGAGGTCAGAAGCGGTCCAGCAAAAATAACAAAGATAAATATGAAGAAGGTGAAAAGACAAGGTTAGTGAAACAGTCCTGTAGCTGAGGGAAGCCAAAGGTTACATTTCTTTCTGTGTATATTCTGCTTTTGCTGGTACATCGCATATAAAGGATCATTGATCCTGTGCACCCTGGTCAATTCTAGAGGATAAAAGTCAAAGAGGAGATACTGTGCTATATTAACTCTAGATGGGAATAACTACCGTGTACTTGTTGTGAGCAGAATCTTAGACTTTGCCATAACCAAGCCACGCTTGTCAGCTTTGAAGAAAAGCTGACAATAGCCTTCCCTCTCATACTAAATCACTGGTGACCCTGATAAACCTTCAAAGCTGAGCCAGTATGAGTCAGTGTCTCATTTTCACAGTTCACAGGTGAAATTCAAAACAAAAGGACTGTCTTTGATATGCATAAATGGGTCATTTATTGATACCACAAGGCTTTCTGACCTTTGGCGGACCTGATCCTTTTTCAGATGTAACAAGTGTTCGGTTCAGTAAGAATACTGGTAGGAAAATTAACTTAAATAGGTTGGTTGACAGGCTCAATGAATGTGGAAAAATTAAAATTAAACAAAAGGGAAAAAAGCCTTCTGTTTACACAGAACATATGCATAGTTATGCAGATAATTAGATAGACAGAGATAAATAGTTAGATAGGAACAAAAGCAAATGTGTTAAAATTGCTGTTAATAGTACTATTGCTCTTACTCGGGCTCTTACTGTTTGGATGTATTCAAAGTGGCCACCGTCATACTGAAAGTTGATTGGTTTCTGGTTGAAGAACCACTGGAAAGCCACATCCAGTGACGTGTCATGTGTCGCCTTGCAGCTCAGCACCACACTCTCCCCGACAGTCACCTCCACTCTGCTCGGGCTAAGCACCACACGCATGGCCTCTGAAAGCACAAAGCTGCTGCACTGTCACCTCAGGCTAACGGAAGGCAGTGCATTTAGCTGTGACATCAGAGGCAGAGCAATCACGGGAACCCAAGCCTAACCTGGGCAAAAACACTCACCTTTGTCAGATAAATATCCTGGTTAGCTCTGTTCTAAACTGTGCGCAGTGCAGCTATGAGACATACTATTACACTGCTAGAGTGTGTCCTTGTAATATGATTCTTGAATGTGAGAGGCCTTCTTCACGGCTGAGCAAGCACAATAAATTCCCTGGCACCCGAGCAAAGGTGGGGAGGAAAAAATGACATTGGGGACTGTTTACTGGTGGCCGACTTGTGCTAATTTGGCAGAAAATAAAGGCCTTCAGGGCATCACTTACCTTTTACCCACAGTATGGCAGTCATCTCTGCCGAGCCCAACTGATTCTCTGCCCGGCACACATAGTTCCCCTCATCCGCTCGGCTGGAGTTAACAATTTTCAGAGTGTTGTTCCGTAACAGCATAATCCTATAAGAAAGGACACAAAAATCAATACTGGTATGAGAAACAAATTCACATTCAAACAACAAGTTCAAGCATGAGGTTATATGTTTTGGGGTTGTTCGGGTTACAAGAACAGTAACATTCACTATCGGTAAGAGCATATGCAATCTCATGAGATATGCTTGAAATACTAACTACTAGATCTACATCTTAGAGTTGTTTATATAACTCGATTTCAACAAACTATGAAAATAAACACATGGAATAAAGATTAATCATAGTAAAAATGTGAAAATGAATTTGATTTTTTGATACCACTAAATAGCTCCACCATGCACAGGATTAAAGGGAAATGCTTTTAAAGATAATGAGGACAAGGTTTTGATGTCAAGAACAGAGAAAGTTATTTCTCTGACTTTCAATTCCACTACAATGCTTTGCTATATTTAATCTTTAAAAGAACACAATCAGCTGCAATTTATTCTAATTGCAGAATAATTTAAAAGTCACTGATGAAACATTTCAGTACAAAATCTGCAGAGAACACTACACAAAGTAAAATAATAAGAATAGATGACAAGATTCTTTGTTAGGTATACATAAATAGTGCATTCATCTTACAGACTGCTCATGGTAGCGCCAGAGAAACCTTAAATGTTCATTTAATGTATCTAAAGCAAAAACTGTCAAATGCAGATGTACATGTCACCAAGCTGCCCTCCTTAAATACACACCAGAGACACAAAAAGAAACAGCCACAATCCCACAGCTTTCCCGTCTCCAGTTGAAAGACAATAGTAATTAGGTTTTAACATTTCTCTCTGAGTTGTAAATAACAGCTGGAAAATGCATTGGTTGACATAAGATAGCTGTGGCTGTAACTATATACAAAAAGCCTGAGAGCAGGTGTGTGAGCAGATGGCTATAGAGCAGGATTCATGTTAAAGTATGGCATTGTGACCATGTTGTGATCATGTCACGCTGCTCTCTAGGGCAAACCGATTCCTTTGTGATGTTTATGTTATGTCTAATTTTAAACGGGGAGGTGGTTAATACTTTGAAATTATTGTTAGTTTTGTTTTTTCAAATTCTTGCCTTTGAGGCAAGATATATAAAAGTGTATGAACTCGCACCAATTGGCAACTGAGGTGCATCCACGTACTTTTTCTTTTTAATTAGAAAATTAATTTCACTCGTCAAAAATAACAAGGGGGTGTGAGGTTTTCCGGTCTTTTGCCGTAATTTAATTCACATTATTTGGCATTCACATTTACAACACTGAGCACTTTCATCATGGGCAAGGTGATTAAAATTGGCAAGGGGATCTTCACGAGGGCGTGACTAAAAAATCTTGCCACACATACACAATTCTGTGGCAATCTGCAGCCAGGAGACATTTTTCAAATTAGCGTAAAAAATTTTACATCTGACAAGGACACTGAGGCAGAAAGGACAAGATAGGGAACGCTGGGTAAACAGAATATGTGATGTAAACATAAGAAGATCACAGCTAAACTATAGGATTTGAAAACTTCATCTAAAGAAAGATCTCTGAAGTGAAATAAAACAGATTGCAACAATATACTAATTCACATATGAAATTAGTAACCTATTTAAATTATTTGTGGAAAACATTTTGCAATAATAAAAAAAATGGTGAAATTATGCTCTTCCTGATTGGCTCTCAAACAAAGTGTTTGTAGATTTCAAATGAGTCTGCCATGTGCTTTCAAACTAATAGGATTAATACTTTCTATTTAAGAGACAAAAGCCCTGAACATTAGTGGAAATCCATGTTAATTACAAACCTTCATTAAGTCAGCACAGCTGTCAATGCCAGATAAACGTGACGCTCGATTCCTCCCGGTCTTTCATGAATAGGACGTCTCTACACCCATAAACTCTTTACTATTGGAAATGGCAGAAAATCCTTACAGGAGTCACTCTGACCAAGACCTGCAAACGCATATCTCCTCGTCTCTATTTTGGATTTTTCAGATAGAAATCGTCCTCTCACAAGATTGATCTCCATTTGAATAGCACCTCCCACAAACACACAATTACCTGCTTAACCTACTATAGCGACCTTAAGTTGCAATGCACAAGATGTCAAATTGTGTCTGCGATTATCAAAACGCTGAATATGTTAAGAGAAAATCTATACGTAAATGTGAAACCCTGATTGTAGAGCTTATAAAGAAAAAAAACAACAACACCTCACAAATATAAAGATCGCACTTTATAGTGAATTATATATTACTAGGAGGGGAGAGATTAGCAATTTCAGACAGTTTATTTGAAGTTAGATATTAAACAAGATTAAGGTTGTGTTGTGATATGAAAAACATCTGCAAAGGTTTGACAAAAACCTTAGCGCCATTAATCACGACCCATCCATCAGTTGCAAGAAAAATGTCAAAAAGAACCCTATGAAGACTATTTTAAATTTAATCGAAAATGAAATAAATAGCACAAACTTCCACTAACCTCTGAAGCGGTCCTGATAAACTAATCCCTGAATATTCTTCCACCTGTTAGAGAAAGGAAGATTTGTCCCTGCCTGTTTGAAGGAGCCACATACTGAGGATCTGATTATCAACTGGCTGTCCTTGCTGTGAGGCTGTTCAACAGACTGCTGAATCTTGGCCGATAAACAAAGGTTCCATTCTCTCACTCAAAACTTGAGATGCTCAGCCATGACTGATAATTTCAGCGGCGTCGCTCAGTTTGATTGATAGACTCGCGCCTTGCTCAGCCCCCTCTAGGTGCAATGGAGAGATGTTTCTCATAAAAGATGATGCATCAAACTGCATGTGAATTCCAAATGCAATTGTGTGGTCTAAATTGTCAGCATCCTTGAGAAGGAGGTGGGGTTGAGTATGAGTCTCCAGAGCTTTGCCAGTACCTAAGGTGTTTTATTTTAGCAGTGACACTTTATTTCAGTTACAGTAATGAAACTGTGATGTGTTACAACAAGACATGTAGACAATTCCTCAAGGGCCTGAGCTCCAATGATAACAGTGGAATTTATGCCATAAAACTAGGATGAATAACAATATAAAGATATCGAGGGAGACAAACTTTTCATGACTTCATACATATTTTACAGAGCAATTAACTTTCTCTCATAATATTTTATTCTCTAAACTGTACAGATGAACTAAAAATCAGATTCTATTACAAAAAAAGAGCTGCGGCACTGTAAATCTACGACTATTCAAAGAAAATGTATGCTGCCTCTCCCAGTGATAAAAGTGGAAATGAATCCTTTGTCAAGTCTAAAAGATTTCTTTCCAAACACTGAAACAATTCTAACAACATATTATTATACAGGATGCTCTACTTAAGATAGATTATGTGTTTTACATGTTTATCTTAGTTTTTACACAAATACTTGTACATAATCTTAGGCTTGTGGTGATATACTGTTTAAAAGCAAAAATCATAATTAAGAGTAGAAATCTACCCTACTAATAGACACGCCTGTAACATTGAGCCCCTGTACACAGTGCACACGACATGTATCTACAGTGGTTTTTGAAAACAACCATATCACACCATACACCGTGTTGAACATATGTCACATTTCTAAGTTTAACATGATGACACACACATTACACACTCAAATATCCTATGCAGAGCTATTAGCTCTGAGGTTCTTGCAAGTTGCATGCAAAGGGACAAATGCACAAAAACAATTTAAAAACTCCATGCATTCTAATAAACAAGATCAAAATAAGATATCCAGTATGTTAAAAGTTACTTTCATTTGAGAGTGGTCATGTTTGTACCTTTTATTTGGTATTATCCTCCGGTCTCCTCTCTTCCATGTTATCCGTGGTTTGGGTGATGCCTTTGGTTTGCAATCTAATGACACATCTTTTCCAAGTGTGGCTATGACCCGTATGGGATTGGGGAGAAAAATGGGTGCTGATGCTGTGTAAGACAAACGACAAATATTTCTTTAATAAAGATTCACTACTTTAAGTGCTTATTTTAAGGGACATTTGATCGTGGATGTAGCTTTAAAACAATCTATGAATCAAATGAGTATTACCATCTTCTACCAGAATGTAAGCCCCCACTTACAGCAAAATTCCACAAGCTAGCTGAATAATCTGTTCAGTGGAAATTTGGATTCTTGTTTTATTTTATTTCAAATTCACCTGCTTACTTAAGAAATAAAACTAAATAAACAAAACAAAACAAAAAAAACCCCATATACCTGATGCTTATTGCTGTTTTAATTACTGTGCGATTGCTGAAACTTAAAAAAGTTAAAAGCATAATGCAGTTCTGACTTTTCAGCTGTGGCATTTCAAAGTAATTATTTTAAAAATGCTAGAGGGTTCAGGCTGGCACATCATGACTCAGAACACTGTGTTAATCGAAATTTACTGCAAATAACTACAATTTTCATAACAAGTATTACAAGGAGAGCTTTTATGCATACATGTATTCTTTTATTTACTGTGAAATGAGCCACTTTGGCTATGTATTATAATCACACACACATACATATATATATATGAAATTTCAATTAATATAAGTGCCTTGCAAAAACAAATGAAGCAATAATTTTGTAAGAAAAAGGCTTCAGGCATTAACGTTGTGGTGCTAGCATATAGCTTAGTTACAAATCAAGGCCATCTACAGGCTACAGGGCTTAGTCAACTGTGATTATTCAAATTCTGAATGATGCTTCATAGGTGACATTATACACAATGACAATTCAATCCCATCTGTAGCTACAGGCTGACCCCCTCTCTCCTTGTGACACTTGTGTCTTTGAGCCTCAGTAGCTGTCTGAGTGGCAGAGGTCCCTCTAGACACGAAAGTAGCAGAAAACAGAGCAGTTGCTGTGCGTATTTGTTTTAATCAAAATAAGAGCAGGCCTACAGCTGCTGGTGGCAGTACCCGTATTACTTCACCCGCCACGCTCCCATAAGAGCTGGATCGAGGACAAGATCACAGACGTGAGGGCAGCCGCTGCCCCCACATAGCCTCTAGTGATCGCTCATCTGCAGGCTGTTATTAGTCATGTAATCTGTCCTGATAGTGTTTGCTTGTGGACATCTCCACAGAGCACAGGTCACCAGGAAGATGTGCCTGGGGGTTATACTTATGAAAACATTCGTCAACAGTCTCTAAATATCACAAGTGTGACTCTGTCTCCAAGGAGGGCAAAAAGCACCTCCTCGTCAGCACTGATAAAACTTTTTAGAAAAACAGCACTTTTGGTTCTTGCAGGCAAGCCTTTGAATTTAAATCAACTGAGCAGTGATTGTTTTACACTGGTTTTATACTAATCTTTTAAATATTGGGCAAAAAAAAAAAAAAACATATCCACTTGCAGTAAGATTTTCAAAAGGCCACAGACTTGCCTTCAAAAAAGGGCAAGCCATACAGACAGTAAATCAAACTGTCCCTCAGGGAAACATGAAAGGGGAATGGGTGTCACAGATGTGTCCCAGTATAGAAAATGACAGGGAGAAAATACTGCATCAAGACAGAACAGTGGACAGCTATTCAGTATGACTGTTATGTTTTTTACCCAGGAGCCTCAAGAAAGAACACAGCTTCTTTGGCCTTTAATATCATTAAAGTGCTTCTGATGGAGGTTTTGTTATGTACAAAAAACCAAACCAGCAACAAGAAAAAGATACATATACTCTGATACTCTGTTAGAAATGATGAGAAAACTTCACCATCAATATATAGACCATGTAGGCCGATATATTAATGGTTATAAGTGATTATTAAGTGATAATAGTAATGACTGACTAATAAATGGCCGATGAAAGTCATGTCCGGATCGAAGATTTGTTTTCCTAAGTAATGGGAGAAGTAATGTAGTCTGGGCTTTGATGACAAACGATAGAGCGAAGATAAGATTCTAATGGAGTCATTAAACTCCATCAAAGAAACCATTGATGTCTTCCTCTTAGTGTTTGCTCCCATTAGTATAAATCTATACCTACAAGTCATTGGTTTTTGTTCTCAGAATAAGGTAGAATTATTCAGGACTCTCCTAAGCTTAATGCTTGCAGACACCTCACTGAATATAACTATAAGAGGCGTTCTTTTATTCATGCCGCCCACCGCCTGGGTTAAATCAGGGACCATTGATTGGCAATCAGCACATCTCACAGTTCAGTGTTCTCCGCTTGCATTTCAGCAACCCGCCCTTACCTATCATGTAGTACCTTATTCAACTGTCAATACTGAATGTCTGCAATTTATTCTTTGCAGACATTCAATAAAACAATATGCAGAAAGGGAAAGTAACATAATTAAAGTAATTCACACCAACCCTTTCTGTTTTTGATACATTCTTTTGCTCAACTTAAATCCATTTAGCTGATACCTAAAATCTGGAGTTCAGCATTAGAGTAGATGGCCGCATATTTGTTTTCTGCAACACACTGGTACATTCCCGAGTCCGCCTGCTGCACTTTGTGAATGGTCAGTTCCCCATTCACTATTTCAAGTCGACCCTGGAACAAAAAAAAAAGGAAAAAGAATAAAGGAATATCCCTCCTGGATGCGGAGATAATTTGCAGGATTGTACTGCATATAGTCGATGTGAAGATTCACAAGGATGATTCAGATGTTCCATAGAGCAAAAGAAAGGGTACTGTGAAGTAAAATGGGTACCTGCGATGTCAAGGGCAAACCATTACGAAGCCAGCGATAGGTGGGCCGGGGCCTCCCAATGGCCTTGCACTCCCATTGGAGCTTCTCTCCACTATCCATCTGAGTATCATTAATCATTCTGACCCACTGCGGGAGGGCTTGAAGATAGAAAAAAAGATTACGAATAAGTAATGTATCCTTGAAGTGCACACCAGGTACAAGAACGTGCATGCATGAATACATCGTCAACGTACAACGTAAAAGGCTGAATTTTGTATTAGAGTTGAATAAAATCAGTCACTGATTAAAAATAAACTATTACGATTACTAATTTATAAATTAGGTTTCAAATCAGATGTGCCATGTATTTGATGTTTGTGTACATGTTGCTTTTATTAATCTCAGTAATATTTTATGTTTTAATTTGTTAATTTGAGCATTTTAATCTTTAAAACCATCGAGCCTTTTGTTTTTGCATTCTCTTTCATGTACACTAATGTTTTTTATTTGTTGTTTATCACTTAACACAAAAGTCCTCAAATCTGGGCACTCCTTAATGTTTTTTGGTAACATGAAACAGAATAGCATGAAAAGGCAAAAGAGAAGTTTTGATTCATGTACTGCTCAACAGATCTATGGCTTATTTTGGGGACAAGAAGTAAGTGTATTAAACCTTTATATTAATTAGTACTACAGACCATGCAAATTGTTTTTGCATGTATTTTGCAAGAAAAAAAATTTCAAGCCCAGCTTTTTATTGGGGCGCCGATGTGTAGAAAGCCACTCTCGTAGGGATCACTTTCATGTTTTTGTGTTATTGTCAAGCTAACATGCTCAAAACTGTAGGGAGGTCATAGTAACTGAAGGAAATCAAGAACTAAAACTTATGTCAAGAGGCAGGAGCACTTTTGCACTGAATCAAATCAAATCCCAAGTGAGTAAGCACTGAAGCAATTTTGCTTGTTTGTTCGCTACACTTATTTGTATCATGTATGTCAAAATCTTCTATCTTTCCTTCCACTTCACTGCTGGTCCAAGGCCAAGGCAAACTATGCAATAAGCAACTGCCCTTCCTGGGGACTCACCATCAGACTTTTCTCTTTTTCTCCACAGCCTACTTTCTTGTGTTCCCAAGGCTCCATCCACATTTCCTGTTCAACTCCACATACTGCAGAAAATCTCTCTCACAACTCAAGATCTTAACACTGTATAGGCTGTAGGTTTTTCTTTTTATCTTCTAGTCTCTTTCCGTCTTGCACCTCTGATCTGTGGTTGTGACTTTTTTAAATTCTTGTACATTTACAAGATTATAAAATATACAAGAACCTTTTACTGGGGCAGGAACATTCTGTCAGTCTTGTGCGGGAAAGAAAATGCTAATCAGCGAGTCACAAATCCAGAGTATTTCTAGTTTATTTTAATCCCTTTTAGCTTGAATGTCTTTCACTCTCAAACAAGACCTTATAGGCAAACATCAATATATATATATTAGGGGTGCAACGATACACAAAATTCACGGTTCGGTTCGATACTTCGGTGTCACAGTTCGATATTTTTTCAATACAAAAAAAAATGTTCATGCTTTTTTAATTTGTCATTTATTAAAATTATAAATATATTTTAACTCAAAAGTACAGTTTTTAAATGTAATGTTGTTGAAACAACAAAGTAATAAAAAAATAAATCTATCTGATCCAGAAATCACTCATCTTTGGAAAAGAGAGTTTATTACAGAGAAATGGTTCTTTCCAAAATAAAAGCTATACTATACGCTTCTTCTGGAGTGTATTCTCAGCAGTGTTGCCAACTTAGCGACTTTGTCGCTATATTTAGCGAGTTTTCAGACCCCTTAGTGACTTTTCTTCTAAAAAAAAAGTCGCTAAAAAAAGACGTGAAAGTGCATATGCTTTTACTCTCAACAAGCAGCGGGTGCTGTAACGCAGTCAGTTCTTCTTTTACTCTTTTGCTGTTTTGTGGATCACAAGGTTTAAAACTACTTATAAACACACACACA
>NW_005187467.1:1122824-1124304 GCF_000239375.1 Pundamilia nyererei | reverse complement strand
CTTCAGTTCTAAGGTCAAATGGTGGAGAGTCCCAGATATTTCTTGCTACGTTTTTCCTCTAAGATCCTTGTCTGTGTGTGTGTGTGTGTGTGTGTATATGTGTGTGTGTGTGTGTGTGTGTGTAAGTCTAACCAAAAAGTTGTAATGCTTCTTGTGACAACTTTTTGATGATGTTTTTGGCTTTAGAACTCACTTTAAGTATATTTTACTTAGCTTAGCCAAAGCTTATACATATATTTCTGGCATGTTTTTGTTTAAGAAATTAAATCCTCCAAATAATGTCCACATTAGCGTATACTATGACACACCTTCCCAACTTAAATGGTGCACATTTCACTGTGGTTTATTTCTTGTGCAGTGTGTAGACAGTGTGACACCCGCATTATTGAGCTGTTTCTCTCACAATAACATGCCAAGCACGTTCTATTCTTTCCATATGGCACCTTCAGTAGAATACTTTTTTTGTGTGGTTTGATTGAATGATTATGGTCAGAAAGGTCTCCCTCACAATAAAAGTGCAAACTACCAGCTAACCTGTGTAAATTACATTTAGTGTGAGGCTGCTACAAATTAGGCTCGCTATTCTCCTTGTGATGTCAAGAGAATGGAGGTTGCCAAGAAGAACAGGGCCTTGAAAATGTGTCCTACCAAGGTTGAAGCAGTCCATTATCTTGGGCCTAGCACATGGCACAAATACTGAGGAACTGGGAGTCATGCAGCCTCAAAGATAAGTTTATGATCACAGAAGGCGACAAACCAGGCAGAAATTCATTATTAGAAAACTAAAAACTGTTCTTAGGTGAAATTCACCCCAAAATGAATAATCATACACAAATACAAAACAGATAATGAAAATTCTTGATTAAATTTTGCAGTTCTTCAGTATTTTTTAGATGAGATCATCAATATCATCAATAAATAAATAATAATTGTTAATAATATAAACAATACAGAAAAAAAATCAAATTATGCACCTGGGAGCAAACACAGAAGTCTATTAAGCATCAAATGAACAGGGATGTAGTTTAGAAGAAGACATACTTATTAAGTTCTCTCTCAGCTCAAACAAAACAACACATTCCTTGCTGTGATGAATCCTTGCTCTTGGATTATCTTGGGTAGATCAATACATAATTATAGCACGGGCTATTCAGCAAATTCCTAAGGAACAGTCTTCAATTTGAAAACACTAAGTGGCAAAGATTACTTTATGAAAAATGAGTAAGAAATTCAGAAGGACCAAAATAGCAGAGCTGCTGGTTAGACTGTCATTCCTGGAATGAATGAACACTTGTGCTAATACAAGCACATTCTTAGATAATGCATAATAATGGAGTGTGTGTGTGTGTGTGCGGTAGTGGTGGGGTGTTTGCCAACACCACATAATCAAAATGTGCCATTTTTTCCCTAAACCAGTGAAGACATCCATCCATCCATCCATCCATTCGCTTCCGCTTATCCTTTTCAGGGTCGCGGGGGG
>NW_005187467.1:1104166-1122548 GCF_000239375.1 Pundamilia nyererei | reverse complement strand
GCAACAGTGCTAACCACCGTGCCACCGTGCTGCCCCCAGTGAAGACAAAACATGTAAAAATACTTAGACTCACTGTAGACCTGCAGATGTCCCTTGAAAGCAGTGCTTCCTCTTGGATTCTCAGCTTTGCATTCATAAGTTCCCGAGTCCTCTAGTTGAATATTGGGAATCTCTAGCACAGCCTGAGATTTACGGAGTCTTGCTTTCTTGGGGATGTTGCCATTTATCTTCCTCCACGTGATGGTTGGCACTGGGCTGCGAGAAGAAGAAAGTAGCATGGCACACCACAGCATGTAATACAGTAGCATAAATAATACTGAACTACAGTATAAAGTGTACAAGCACAATTACATACAGTACGATCATGATTCAATTCAGAAATAATCATTTAAAGAAATTCAAACTCAGGGCTTCCTTAAGAAAAGGGACTAGAATACCATGTACCATATACTCACAGATAAATGATCTTGTAATGACACTTTCAAATGCACCAATTAATTTAGGACTTGTCTTTAATAAATTTTAAATATATGCAGCCTGCAAGCTTTAAAAGATATTTAAACCTTTTGCATCTTCAACTCTCCATCACTGATATCCCTCTTTAATGATCATTGACTTTTGGATGATGAAAACAAGTGGTTTAAAAGTTTGAAGTAAGAATCTTTATGGTGCTTTTGCATTGAACTTTTTTTGACTCATAAAAATGTATACAAATACAAACTTTATGTAAAGAGCTTTAGCAGGGGGACCTTGCAGACACTGCAAGACTAAAATCCATCACAACACAGTTTGTGTTACCTCTGCTGTTCTTGGTGGGTATCGTCCCAACTGCCTTCTGAAACTCCTGCCATATTTTTTGGGCTGATTCACCACGTGATCATCAACACTCCATGAGGCAAGATTTTGTATGAAGCTCTGGATCAAGGGTGATTTATGACCATGTTATATTTCTTCCACTTCTAAATAATTGCAGCAACATTAATCACCTTCTTGCAGGCCATTCCAGCTAGGGCTGTGCAATATGACCAAAATCTCATATCCCGATATAAGAATTCTATCGTCCGATAACGATATAAATCACAAAAATGTAACATTTTCTGTAAATTCTGTGAATCTCGGGCAGCTCGTCTTGCGGGAAGTGTGTCCAGCTGGAGTCGAGTGTTTTAATCCATGCATGAAACTATACATTTTTAGACATAAGTTGTAAAGGCCGCCGTTTCCTTTGTGAGTATTTATTACACGGCGTGCTGCGGGGAAAAGCCTGTCCTAACGTTTGCGTGTAAGGTTTATTTTTTAGCACCTGGCTGCTCTTTTTTAATTCTCATCCGTAAATAATCTGCTCTTTCACGTGATTCCGTTTATTTTGAAAAGTCTCAACAGGATCTTGAGCTTTATTGTGAAAGGTTTATGTGGAACATAAACAAGCGGACACGCAATGTATGGCGTTATTTTGGTGCCACTATTCTGAGCACACGCAAAAAAAATTTGCAGGTGCAAGTGTTGCATTTTGAGGAGAAATTTATTTTGAGCAAAGAAAAGCTAAATTTGAGTGAACAAACTTCATTGCTGTGTGCAAAAAATGTATTTCAGTGTTTGAAATAGCCTTTCTTCGCTCAAAATAAATTTCTCCTCAAAATGCAACACTTGCACCTGCAAATTTCTTTTGCGTGTGCTCAGAATAGTGGCATAAAAATAATGCCATAGTAATGCGGTTACCGTCGTTGTTGCTAACCACAACGCATAAAAACAGGCGCTTGTCCGTCTGTAGTGTGGTTATATAAAATATAAGAGAAAGAGAGAACTTTAAGAAATTAATATAGCCACTACAGTGACCATCAAAACGATGAAAAAATATTGCCGTAAACAGTTTATTTTGCGACACCACGAAACGATAGATGTTTTTATATCGTCATCCGATATATATCGTTATATCGAACAGCCCTAATTCCAGCCTTCTGCAGGTCTACAGTTTCTGTCCTTTGACAGCTCCTTTGGCGGTGAAGAGGTTGGTGAGGTGAGGTTGAGAGGTTGGAAAGGCAAAAATTGATGCTGTGGACAGATGTGCTTCATACACACTGAGATTAGGAGTATTTATAATTGACTGAATGATTCCAATCTGTGGAAGCCAGAATTCTGGCTGGTTTGTGGCAGATCAAATACTTTTTCATGTTACATGTTTTTTCCTGTATTTTTGGTTCATATCATGCCTCTCTGTAACTACCATAAAAATTAGAGACTGGTCATTTTATTTATTTTATTGATGAACAAACTCACTCATTTAATTGAGCGTGTTTCTAAATACAGCAGGGGATTGAATAATTAGTTCCATCACTATGCTGTATAATTTCTATCAAGATCTTGAGGTAAAAGACAACTTTGGCTGTCATCTTTCATTTGCACATAAGTCATGAAAACCCATGATAGTAATTTAATGTTCTGCTCTGCATATCAAACAATGACCCTTTGACCACCCACGATAGATGTGTCTCACTTGTTACAGTAAATATATATATAATAGATATAACAGATACCAGACATTCGAGGAAAAGGGACATTATTCAAATGAGGTTATTACAAGATCAGGGTTTTTTCTTTTTAAATAATTGATATTCCAGCAACCATTATCAACGCCTGTTTATTCATGTATTCCCCTAAAGATCCCTTTGATAGATTACTTGCACATGCAGAGAGTGAATGTCATCCTATGTATAAGCACAGTATCAGTAGTGACTATATGACTAGATTTGACAGTTTTGTGAAAGATAGAAAAGTGACACCATACAAAGCTCCACTGAACCCATCAATCATTTAGTCAAGACAGAAATGTTACTCCCTTGAGCTGCAATGGACTCAAATTAGGATTCATATCACGTTTTATTAAACAAATGTTTCTTTTTCATTTTGGACAGAACCTCCGTGTGATGTTCGTGACTTGTGAATAGGAATAGTTTATAGTTTCCAGAAAGAACATGTTAGAATTACCAAAACCCCAGATTTCTGAACATGAGTATACTCTTATCTTTACTAGAAAGAGTCACAAAGACTTAATCAGTATTCATGAATATGCCATTGAGTTGCTGTGATGCACTTCATTGTATGTTTTTGATGGACAATTTTCTGGAGACCTTTGCTCCAACTAAACTGTTGACAAGTCAGATAACAAAGGAAATCTGTAGGGACTATGAGAGGTTGGACGATGGGGGTAAAACTTCCTGAGTCCATGGAAGGATTTTGCTTTGGAGACTGAATAATAAGCACTGGGCCTGCACATGTTTGCTGGACTGGAAGGGAACAGGTTCATTCATTGTATGAAGTCTTCCTGTCAGCATCTTCCTGAAGCTGCAGACAGGTAGACAGTAGACTCTGAAACCCTGGTGATTGTGGTCTGTTTCATCAAACTCTAAAAGTAAGCATTTCATACCCTAACATTTTGAATGAGTCACACACTGGAGTTTATGTGAGGTGTTATGGTTTTCAATTGAAAAATGTACCTAAAGGCAAGCTCTGCAGATTACATATTAATTAGCAATCCACACAATTGATGCGCCCTCATCTGGACTTGTTCCATAATAAAGGTGCGAAATTAAATCTAATACCAAAATATAATAAAGAACTTGATTCCTAGATAATGCCTCACTATTTAGCTAATTTGCTAACTCTCAATTTCTTCTTTAAAAAAAAAAAAAATCCAAACCATTTTAAAAGAAGTATCCAAACAAAAGACAAAGGTGTTTTTATTAACGTTTGTATCAAAGCACAAACATTAACAACAGCACAGAGAGTATAAAATGTGCTGTGTTAAGAGGTACAGTTTCATGCTGACTAAGTGGTCAGCTTTAACTGCAGGGCTTCAAGAGCTTGATTCCCTCTGGGATCACTGAAACTAAAAAGTATATCTACTACTCTAAAGCAATTTGGATGAAACCTTCTAACACATGCTACATATTATATTTTAAGTGGAAATGAGTGGGTTGAATGTGTAACCCATCGAATGTACAAGGCTTTTTGAACTACAATGAACTTCATAGTCTAGTAACCCTTGAAATAAAAGCAGCTAACAGAATTGCACTTTCCAGAGTTACTTATAGATGATCCTGTGAAGGCAGGATTTCAACTTGAGGGTGCGTGGTTCTGGCATTTATAATTATCAATCCATCTAATGTACAATTATCCAAAGTTAGTTCACAGTAATAACAGGCTGAGCATTGTTTTTACATGTTCTTCTCTCTAGCAACATTTTCTAGTACCTCCCGGGGGATCCTTGGGTGTTCTAGAGCTAGATGAGATGTATAATCTGTCAGTGGGTTCTGGGTTTATCCTGGGATCTCTTCCCAGCTGGGTGTGCCTGGAACACCTCCAGAGGAAAGCACCCAGGAGGCAACCTAACTACCTAACCTACTGAACTACCTAACTCTCCTATTGACACGGAGGCTTTAATCCAAGCTTCTTCTGGATGTCTGAGCTTTTCACCATATCTCTAAAGTTCAGCACAGCCATCCTACGGAGGAATCTTATCTGGCTGTTTGTTTTTCTGAACTTATTTTTACGGCCATTACACAGATTCTGTGATCAAAGGTAAGGGTTGAAACAAAGATGGACTGGTAAACTGAAAGCCTTGCCTTTCGTCTCAACTCTCTCCTCAGCACAACAGTCCTATTGCTATTGCTGCACTAATCTGCCAGCCCACCTTCCCATCACTCATGACTATGATCCAAAGGCCTCCCTCAGTCCACAGCGTTCTCCAAGAGAACCTCAAAAAGGCCTCAGACTTTTCAGGGAGGCAACATTAAAATCAGCACATCATGGATAAAAACTTCCAAAAGGCCAAATATTTATGAGTGGAGCTTGAAACCAAAAATGTCTCTTTAATTAGTTAGATTTTTACTTTATCTAAATTTCTGCTTTTAAAAATACCTTTGAAATTATTTTTCAAAGGTTCTTTCAAAGTCACTGGACTCTGGAATTACTATATAACTGTAATATGTATTTTGCTTATTATTTCTAGTCAAAGCTGTAATTTACCTTTTTTATGGATGAAGGAACTCAGGAACCACAGTGATTACTAATTCTACATGGTGCAGTTAAACAAAAATCTTGATTAATTCCTACAGACATCACTAAAATAGCTCATGATGTGAACATAGTTCAAAATTCCTTCAAGTTAAGAGCAGTATTCATATTGTTTTTGTTTTCATTGTCTCATTGTTCTCTTCGCCCTTCAGACAATCACATCAAGGAGCTTTGGCATTCACACAAAGAGCTTTTCTGCCCTGTACTAGATAGCAGTGCCATCATACATATTGATCAACAGGAGTACAAAACCCATTTTAACTTCATTTTCAGTGCTATATAAAGACTGGCATTTCTTAATGGGGTGCATTGATAAATCATTCATCTCTGCATAAAAGGGTAAGTCACTGGGATCACTGTCTGACTGAAAGCTATCATGCACAAATTACTTCATTGAGGGAGGCACAGGGCAAGAATTCAAGCTGTTTGGCTGTTCAGTGGGTTTCCCATCAAGCAGACTGTTCAGAAACTCCTGCTTTGCTTGATAGAAAAAGCCAAGGGGAGTGAGATTATAATACAGTGTCTATATATTTAGGGAATGACCACCATAATGTGGATAATTAAATTAAACCAAAGTAAACAATTATGAGGCCCTTAGTCATCCGCAGATTAGAGACTGTTTGCACTTAGGATAGGAATGAATAATTTATACTGCATAAATACTAAATAAAATAGAGCAAAGATGATAAATTATTACCAGAATTATTTTGTGTCATATAAAACACCACTGCAATGGTTTTGCAATCTTGCTGATTAGACTGATTTTACCAATAAAGTTCCGCTTTTCGTCATCTAGCCTACCTGTGTTTAGAGATAAAGTCTTTCCCAATTTCAGAACTTTGACAAAGAAAATAAATATTCCAAAAGGCAATATTGAAGCCAGTAGCACTAACTTTAGTAACTGTGGAGAGTGGTTTGGATTTAGTCTCTGTGGAATAAAGAGTGTTCCCTCCTGGCAGACAACTATTACCAATTTCCCTTTTTTTCCTTCCAAACACATAACCTTGGCTTTCTACATTCATAACGGACCCTGAAAGCACCCAGGAAACACAGCTACATTAGGGCTCTCAATTATAAGAACACATGGGTCCCTAGGGCTGAATTCCCCATTCAGTCCCCCCCCCCCCCCATGCACTAACATGCCATCTAACAGCCAAGCTACGATGCAGCACTTCTCTACACTCACTTAACATACTGCCTGAAGACAAGATATGCCCGCTTCCCATTCAGGTAATGGAATAATGTAATTTAAGGAAGAAAGAAAAAAAAACACAGGCAGGATTATCTAAAGGATCTCTCAGCAACAGAGCAGCGATAGGCTGTACTTTACTGTTCCTGGTGATTAATATGATAGTGCTGTAATAAACAACTACCAATATTTGCGCAATATGTCCTTGTTTACTTACTTTCCTAGAGCGAAGCACTCCAGTCTGACAGTGACTCCTTTGGCAACCAGAACAGATGTAGGGAAATGCACTTCAATTTTGGGCTCATATTCACCCATGACACCTGAAAAGGGTTAAGAAAGAGAAATTGTACACATTAGAAGCAGGTATTGCAATAGCTGGTTGGTCTCCAGTTTGCTATTATTCCTTTGCGTCTTGCAGTGTGGACACAAAAACAGACTGCAGTGATTTAACAATATGATGTTATGGCGATTTGTTCAACTTTGTTGCCCATATACAGACAAACAAAGAAATAAAAATAATTTAGGCACCCATTTCCTCTTTCACCTGCAATTTTTTCAAAATAAGAGTAACAACTGAAGGATAAAATTATATGCTATAAATGTATTCTTCCTAGAGACTTGTGTTGGTTAAACCTCTTAAAATGAACAGTATGCTAAATCAAAGCAGTGTTTAGGTGTGGAATGCACATTGTGCACACCATCTGGAAAATCATTTTAACCATGAACCTTAAGTTTATACAGTGTTATTTTAATAAGACTATTTAATTGACAGAGCTGTAAAGCACACAACTTAATAATTATATTTTGAATCCCTACAAAAACAGTGGGTTAAAGCATGAACAAGATTAGCTAGGGTTAGCACTTTGGTAGATTGCAATTTAATTTGTCTTAATATGTCGCAGATACTTGGAAGATGTGGGAATGTAAGGAAAAGTCTGTAGGTGACATATTAGCTTTATACGAAAACACAAACAGCACATTAAGATGACGTACAAACAAAAAACAAACATTCTCCAGCAGAAGAGACAAAATGACTCCTACTATTGTCCTCAAGAATTAGTAATCCGCTCAACAATTCACAAACACATTGTGAAGGACACAAGTGATAACATGTTATCAGTCTTGCTAAGTGCCACTATGACTAACACCTCTGTTCTAAGCCATCGCCAGAGGACGTTTCCTTTGTTTATTCATCTGTATGTTAAGCCGGCCATTTATTTTCATTTACTAGGATGATGTGTCAGAGATGGTAATAAACAAAAAAGAAAAAAAGTGTAACAAAGAAAAACATCATCATTTAAAGGGATTTACTGTTATCTGTCTTATTAAATGGGTGTTTGCAATACGAATATTATCTGAATGTTTTACTTTTCTCAAAGGAAAATATGTGTTATATTTAAATCCTTTATTTATCCAGGTAAAAGTCTCACTGAGATTAAAATCTCTTTTTCAAGAGCCAAGGCCAGGATAGAAGCAGCATTTGTAACAAATACAAATATAAATGAGCAAATATAACTGACACACAACAAGCAACGAGCAAGCAAATACAGCATCCAGTTCACATGCAATAATATGAGAACAAACGCATCCTCAGGAGCATTCACACTGACCAAGAGAACCATTTTTTGATCCTTAAAAAAATGATATAAAACCCCTCAAAGAAAATCTATTCTGCCAATTTCAGGTTCTTCTGTAAATGATTCCAGGAAAAAAGGGGGGTGACATACTTTAAAGCTCTTTCTCCAAACTCTGTTCTGACTCTGGCAACGATTTGCAAAATATTGTGCCAGTGAAGGCAATACTGACTACTTTTTACACAGAGATTAACAGTGTATACATATATAAACAACCAACAGGAAAGTCTGCAGGCATACAAAGAGAGCCGCTTAGCAGCAGCGTGAAGAGAACGGTGACATACGGTAATGTTAAATACACAATCATTGCATTTGAACATCACACATCCACAGCTGAACTTGAATACACATCAAAACATATCAGAGCATGTGTAGCACGACTCCACATGCATTATAAAGTACATGAGCACCAGGACAAATGACCCGCTTGACATTTGAGAAACCATAATTACACCTTCTACTACATGCACCTGACACTTTTTATGTGATAAAATGAATGAAGAAAGGGAGTGGGGTTATTGAATTGTGGCCCACTATGCATGGAAAAGGAGTTTTATGATATTTGTTCCAAAGAACTTTTCAATTTCAATCTCATTCTCAACATTTATGGCTCCAAAGCAGCCCTTCACATATAATGAATTTGCAATATTTCACTGGCTCTTGCCATAGTATATTCAATATCATATTCAGTCTCAGTGGCTGGACTTGATAGAATTGGAAGAACTAATGTGTAGACTCGGTGTGCTAAAACATTACCAACCCTACAGCGTAGCATTATATTTTATGTTCCAATTTCATTTATTAATCACATGAAAATTTGATTATTTTCTCGTTGTATTTCATTCTTCTGCCAACCAATTTCAAAGTATAATGCCTGTTAACTTTTACCGAAAATCCAAGTTAATACAAATTTAAAAGAATGTATTATTAGGCCTCTGACCCAGCAACAGATAGGTTTTATGATGCCGATCAAAATCAAAACTTCTGAAACTTTAATTGAAAATAAAATAAAAGGAAATAATAAATTGACAACTCCGGGTCATATATGCACTTGCTTAATTAATCTGTGCATGTACAGATTATATGCATTATATGCACATTATATATTTGTTTTCATTAAAAATAGCACATTTAACGCTCTTTAAATTAAATGTTTTTAAACTTCAAAAAGAACATAGACGTATACAATGTGCTATTAAGAACAATGACAATTATTTTCTTTCCTTTTCAAATGTGTATTCATTCAAGGACAGGGAGTTGTTTTGACTATGCCTCTACAGTATGTTGGCCAAAAAAATCATTCTGACATCCGATATATCTATGAACCAGAGGTCTTCAATAATAATTTAGTAAAGTGAAGCAGAGAAAAACATGCCCATGCATAGATGTGCCTGCAAACATTGTCTTTCACTGATATTATTGACACAGTAGTGAGACAGAAAATATGTTATGACATTAATGACAGCTGTGCTGCCGAAGCCCAAATAAAAATTGCAGCACTTATCTGTATAAACGATAAAAAATACACCATAGATTTTGGTTGCATTTCTGTATTTATAAGGTACTCTCCCAGCTACATGAGATTTATTGATGGATAAATTCCTTATTTTTCACTAACCATAAGACATGAATATATCTGCAATTTTTAGTCCAGTTTCTTGAATTTTGTTTTATTACCTCAGATTTAGCTACTGTTTAACCCTATAATGCCATTTGTATCATATTTAATACATGAGTTTCTGAGACCTCTATCTCATCAACATGATCAATACTAAACTCTTTTTTTTTTTGTCTAAAATTGTTGTTAACAAAAAGTTGCCAAAAACACCCAATGTATCAAATGTGATATCATAAACACCATGACATAGCAAAAAAACCCCAAAACTTTTGTGGATTTTGTAATAAGGGTTAATAAATATCTCAGTTCCAAAAAAATCGGAATTTTCTGGCTATTTTTTGATGGGTTGGGTCTTACGGAGTTAATATAAAAGCATGCATCCATAACTTCTGAAGCTGTAATCAGTTTACTATCAGTGACAATTTACTTTGTAATGTTTTTATGCATAACAAGTATCAATAAAGGCAATTATGTGACAGCTTAAAGCATGCACACCTAAAGTAAACACGATAGTCGCTAACACAAAGCTGATTAATGTAAAACTGCTTTGAGGTTTGTGTTGTATTTAATGGAAATAATATATCTATATGTTAAACAAAAGAAGGATGTTAGAGGGAAAGCAAAAGCAACAAAACAGCTACGTATGTATACGCTGTACGTGCTTTACACTGGTTCACATCCAGAACCACAGCAAAATAATGCTATGTAGGGCAACACTGTGCAATTGCTTCGAAATTCACTGAAGCAGAAAATCAAAGAGGTGTTTCTGAGATGAACTGTTTTTAAAAGGTGTATTAGTCTGGAGTTTAGCGTTTAGCCCCGTTCTGCTGAAGGTGGATTGTGATCTGACGATCAATGGCCTCCAGCTGGGTATAATGGAACCCAGATGCTTGTTTTGATTAAGAGAGTGAGGGCTGGAGCTGACAGTGGTGAGCCACGCACAGATCCAGCTTGAACTGTCTGCTGTGTAATAATCACTCATTTTTACTGAGGCACAGATTGCAGTGTCTAATTGGTCAGACTCCAATGACTGAAGGGTGGGAACAGCACGGCAACATTTGGGCGACTGCTGTGAGGTGCGCCAATGTAATTTTCAGAATTTTACACCCAAATTCACAACATAAGAGGCTGCTAAGCATCATGAGATTTGAGCAAGAGATGCCAAGACGTTCTTTGGCGTAATGGACCTACAGGTGTAGTGATTAGATTTGGCCGTGTTGTGTTGCAGGTGAGGGTGCTGTTCTTCAACCCATGTGTCATTACCAAATAGGACACGGTTGGTGCAGAACTCATTTTCCTTCGTTCATTCACTATTTGAAAAAAAAAACACAGCAACAACTAATCTTCTGTTTCTTTATCCAACCATGAAAAATATTAAAATGCTAATAGCCGACTGACCATATGCCCTTATGACTACATTTTGCAGCTCAGTTACAGAGACACAAACCAATTTAGCACTGTTATGTGCAAAGTGTTTTGTATGTCTCAGAGGGCCACTTCACACAAGGTTATGCAAATACAGAGCAAGAATCTTGCTGGAAGGCATGTAATTGTAAAGAGGTAAATTTGCGTTGTAACATTTGGAACAAACGTGTTTCTGAGGCACAGAGGCCATTTCACAGATTCACTGGGGATGTAATCTCAGTGGCTCTTTGAAACCTTGACAAAGACAGGCACCTGCGTGAAGTGATGGACGTTTCTCTGTGTAGTCGGATGTAAAAAAGCCTGTAGGTGAAATCCACACCTGTATCCAACAAACAGCTCCACACCATGGCTCCTGAGAGGCTAGTATAAAAGAGCAAATTCCCATCCACAGCAAGGGCCATTGATTCAGTTAATTTTATGCAGGAAAATGATTTCCCCGATGGCCAGTTTCACCAAAGCACATTGTGAGCTAAGAAGGCTCCCTGCACTAATGTTAAAGCATTGCTCACTATCTATTTATGGTGTGTATGGAATTCAAAACGCCCTCTACAAACATGAGGCTCAGTGGAAAGCAGAAGAACGCCCGACTTTATTAACCTATCTGATCTGAAATTTTCCTCCAAATGCATTTCTACACAATATTGTACACACACAGAATATAAAATGTAGTTTTAGCTTTCTGTTACTGTCAAACAAACATTGAACTTTAAAACTTTCTGCGTTATGTACCCAAAAAAACACTCACCGTCGGTTTTCAGTGTCAGAGGTGTTGGGGGACTAAGAACTCTTGCATTTGTCACTGTGTTTTTCACCAGACAGATGTAACTTCCTACATCAGAGGGCTGCACCTTCGAAATATAGAGGTTTCCCGTGTCCTGGGAAATGAAGCGTCGACTGTCCTCGGCGACAAACGAGGGGAATTCATTAAACACCCAGCTGTAGATAATCTCTGAAAAGCAAGTTAAGACAGATACTGTACACATTAGGAAAAAACTTTTACATGTATGAATTTTGATCAGCTCTTTATCTGTATAAGAGAATCACAAAAAGGTCTTCTTAACCTCTTTAACAAATAAACTATTGCAATGTACTGAAATATAACATTTATATACTACAAATACACTGGTTATGAAATGGTCTAAAGTACTGTATAGATGCATTTTGCATTACTCGTTATTGCCTAACACTGCTTAATGCTCAATATAATACTGAAACAGTGATGATTTAAAGGAGTCATGAGTATGGATTTTATGTAGCAACAAAGCCAATTGATCATCACAGACTAAATTAATCTAAAAAAATAATATTAAGGTGCTTAAAGTTCAGAGAAGATGACTTTAAAGACCCTGTTATTTGCAGGGAGGTTAATCTAATTAACCGGTGATTATCAGAAAGGTAAAACTAGCATATGATAGGGTATTATTCCAGGACAGAGTGATTCCAATAAGCTTGGTCATGTGTATGAACGTGCTTATGAATGTATTCAGAGTCATTAAAAACAGATTTAGCTGGCTTTTATAGCAAACAATTCTGAATGATTATCGATGTAGATGGATCACAATCTTTTTAGATTTCAAACAAAATGCAGTAAGAGTAGAAGATATAAATACCTGACCCATGAAATAAAGTGGTAAGATGTATTGTATTTTAGCCATTTGTACCTTATGAATGTGGCAGAAGTGACAGTTTAATGTATGGATAAATGGATAGATGAATATGGTAAATACAGAGCTAAACTGTGACATATTTTCATGTGTTACACATTTATACATAGCCAAGATCAGTATTAAAGTGTGAAACACAATTAAATTCAATCTGTGGAACGCTGCATCCCATTGAACATTGAACTTTTGTGCTACAACTCTTCGATCTGGATCCATAATCCATGAAAGAAACAGACAAAGAAAGGATAAGCTTCTTGTCCTCTTGGTAAATAATGAATAACTGATGTTTTAAAGATGCAACATTATTAGTGCACAGATCGTATGACTAAATTCAACACTCAATTTAAGCTCAGTGTTAGTGGACTCCTAAATACTGTATTTTAACAGATTACTGTCCAAAGTTAGCATCATATGTGGCTATTCTTCCCTGAAGAGGGAAGAACAGGTAAAATAGTGATATTCCAGATTCTGGTCCACAAGTCAAACAGGACCCTGTAAAACTAAAAAGAATAACTTAACACAGAATATCATTGCTGATATAAAAGATAACAGACCTTGTTCTAGACAATAAGCATTGTCAAAGACGCCAGAGTTTCATTACACTCTTTCTATTCTTTATACGCAGCATTTACCCAAAACACACAGAAACTTCTCAAAACCATCAAACGGGAGATGATCAACTTTTCATATCTCAGTGACTCACAGCTATTTTTACTCACAAGGCCTTTGCAAAATAAGTGGCATTTTAATGTCTTTGAATCCTCCCACAGCCATTTTAGCCCAAACATTTTTTAACACTCCCTCTTCAATATGAATTTGAACTGTGACACACCAAAGCATTCATCACAGTAGGATATTCTATGGATGAGGCATCTAATCAAAGTTTTTTGAGATCATTTTTCATTTCGTGTAAGCAATGCCGAAGAAATAAATCATAATCTTACCTGTATTGTGTTTTTGAGTATAATCTGTAAATATGAAAAAATAAGCATCAAAATAAAGGCTCAACAACATGTTGAGACTGGCCTCTCATATCCCTTTTAAACCTAAAAGTTAATATCACAACATAAAAAGGGGAGATCAAGTACTATTCATTTTTGGCCTAAAGTATGATTAGTGTAGCAACGCTTTTTGTGGATAAATGCAATGCTGTAAAAGCTTAGAAGCTTAGGTTTATAGTTGAGGGAAGGTAAGCTTACAAAATAGAAATCAAGACAACAATATCCAAGCTTGTTCCCTGACAAGCAGTTTGTATCTTACTGTATCATTTAACCACATATATACAAGGAACAGGTACAGGAAACCAGAAATTTCTTAATCAACAAGCTAAAGTCCTTCAATTATTCTGTGTAGCACAAATGTATTTTGTAGATTAAATTTTCAATGGATTTTCTTATTTACTCTTTAAATGCTGATTTTCTGTTAGACTAATAAATTTTAAATCTAATGCAGTTGCCCTGAATTACGCATTTAACGGCTGAGTGATTGTATAATATATTCTGTATTGATCCACTTGGCCCACATAATGAATATAATGCAAGCAATTCAACACGGGGGACTTAAATTATGTCATTATGAAACCTGGGTCAATTTTACAGTTTATAGTAGTAAGACTGCAACAAATTTCAAAAGACAGAAAATCACTATTTCCATTATGCTGTCATCATGCTAACATCATCGCCAGTGTTTGATTTCAATCACATGCCAATCAGAGTTCCAAGCATTCAAGAAGAGACCTTGGTCAAAAAATTAAATGCATGTATGTATGAGGGGTTGATTTTCAAACTCCCTGTGAAAAATTCATATTCACACATACTCCTTGAGCAAGGGCAACATCTGCACTATGACTGATGAAAAACTTTAAGGTTGAGAAAACTCTGTACTACACTTACATCTGTCAGTCATTACGCAACATTAATTATTGACTGCGTCTCTTTTAAACAAGCTATTTTGTCACCGACTCTCTGGTTGCTACCATGAGATGCAAAATGGCATCCAGAAATGTGTATGGGTGCTGAAGAGCACTTGGCAAATGTTCCCATGGGTGCAGTGCAGGAGAATGACAGAGCTGATGCAAACAGAAAACCTCATAAGAGCTTATATTTAAGGACGACTATAGAGAGGGATATTAAATATATGGCATTAAAGATGGTGGCTGTGTGAAATAATTGGCCGTGTAACATTTCTTTCTAGTTGTAATGATCCAGTAAATTTAATCTTTCATAAGTGGAGTTCTGGCTCTTTGGTCACTGTAACTTGGCACACTAATATGAACAGCATGGATGGATGGATAGACAGGACAGTGAACAGCTATGAAATATAAATAATCAAAATACAATGCATAACATAAAAATAAACAGTGGGAGCAATAACTCACACTGGAGTGGTAATAAAAGCAAAAAATGAATTTCTTTTTCTGCCTGTGATTGAAAAACTAAACTCTTACCTGGTGAATGGGGGGGAGGGGTACACATGAGTACCACACCTTGGCCTTCACGCACAGAAACCCCACCCCGGGCCTTTGTACTGAAAGCACCAAGATCTAGAACAGCATGGAAACGAAAGCTTTCAGTGCAAATAAAAACAAATACAGTAAGATATAATGAATTTATACAGAACCACCATTATTTCTGCTGATAGCCTTTGACTTCATCATTTGATGAGGGAAGTAATTTTGATTTGGTGAGGTAACAATAAAGCTTTTGTTCTCCCCGAGTGATAGTACCTCCACAAAAACACGCTGTACTCAGCGAGAGACAAAGAACAAACAGACAGCTTATGTATTTCTTTTGAAACTACGTACTTTGAACCACTACAGTGGTAAAAAACAACAACAGGAAAATGTTAAAAGCCAGTAAAAACCAGAAAGTTGCATTTTCTTTTCTATTTTACTTTTTTAATAAGTTCTAATTTAAATCACATGGAACTTTACAATTATAGAGTTATGTGTCCAAGTATGTTTTTTTGACCCTGTTGTTACTGTTCATGACTAGAACAACGGATGTTTCATTCCAGAATTGTAGCTTTTTGGAGCATAATGATGGCTGCTAACATTTAGCTGAAGCAATGGCAAAATGTGGAGCTCAAGTGACAGACCTCTAACCTGGGGCAGGTGATTAGGTCTTCATGGCCTTCATTCCATAGTCTTTACAATTATGCCTCAGAGTGACTTGTGAAACCGACTTTGTGGCACATTTTATGAAAATTGTGGTACATGCCCTTTAAATATCATGTTTATATATACACAGCATAGTCAGTGTCTTTAAAAACTGAAATAAAAAACCCTCACTGGATTACTGAACTTTGTTTTGGTGAAATAACTAAAGGATAGTTCAGGTAGTGACCACATTGAAAGATTAAGAAAAAAAAACAAAACAAAAGAAAAAACATTGGGTATACGGCACTTTTTCATTTAAACACCCAATAGAATGGCCTGCCACACAACTCGGATTTGCAAGCACTCAGTCCACACCACCAATCAATTTGCTATGCCCACCATTTCCTGTGCCTAGAAAGAGACAGATCCAGCACTAAATGGACAGTTTATCAGCTCCTGACAGTGAGCAATCTTGGAACAACAACACACAAAATTAAAAATCCTGTAATCCCAATGACTGAAGATAGCTTCTTTTAATGTCTAATGTCTTTTACAAACAACTGTGATTGATCTTTTATCTAAAATTGATTCCAGTCACATTTTACATTCAATTCAGTGTTAGATGGGGACAATTGGCTTGTCCACATTTCAATGTTTTTCACTGTTGTTGACTTTAGAGATAGGTATTTCTATGAGTTTTACATCTAATACTGCCAGTGGGGCAGCACGGTGGTTAGCACTGTTGCCTCACAGCAAGAAGGTCCTGAGTTCAATTCTACCATCTGGCCGGGGTCTTTCTGTGTGGAGTTTGCATGTTCTCCCGGTGTTTGCGTGGGTTCGCCCCGGGTACTCCGGCTTCCTCCCACAGTCCAAAGACATGCACTTTGTGGGGATAGGTTAATTGAACAATCTAAATTGCCCATAGGTGTGAATGTGAGTGCGAATGGTTGTCTGTCTCTGTGTGTTAGCCCTGCGACAGACTGGCGACCTGTCCAGGGTGTACCCTGCCTCACACCCTATGACAGCTGGGATAGGCTCCAGTGCCCCCCACAACCCTGAAAAGGATAAGCGGAAGCAAATGGATGGAATACTGCTAGTACCTACTTACAATTTGGATGATCTACCAACTGCTTATTGATTCCTGTATTTTTTTTTCTTGGGGTTTTAGAACTAATGCAACTGTTTTATTTTCTCTGCGCCTAAATAAAATTTGCTAAAAGAAGAAAAAGAAATTGTTCTGATGCAGGAAACACATCTAGCTGACAAAGATCATGCAAAACTTAACAAATTAGGTTTCAAACATGTCTTCTATTCCTCCCATAGTTCTGGGAGGCGAAGGGGGGTGGCAATTTTGATATCCTCAACTTTGAACTATGAACATATTTCGGAATTTAAAGATAAAGAAGGCAGATATATATTGATAATGGGTAAAATTCAGGGTATAATGACTACTCTCTTAAATGTGTATATTCCCCCAGGCAGTGATTGGTCCTTATATGGGCAGATTTTGAATTTGGCAACAACAAGGAGTCAGGGAATTTTTATTTGCGGTGGTGACTTTAACGTCACATTAAATGCCAAGTTAGACTCTTCAAATGGAAAAGGCGATCGGAGGAGTATTGGAAGAAGAATGGTGCATTTTATGGACGATTTTGGACTACTAGATGTGTGGAGAGATCTACACCCAAATGACAGAAAGTATACCCACTTCTCAATTCCACACAATGTATATTCTAGGCTAGATTATATTCTCATGTTTAAGAATGACCTATTTAGAATTAAAAGCTGTGAAATAGGCGCTTGTACCATCTCAGATCATAACCCGGTTTATCTTGAGATCTACCTGAATAGCAAAAATAGATCAACCTTATGGAGGCTGAATACAAACATTTTAAATTATCCAGATATTAAAGAGAGTTTAAAAGAGGAAATAGAAACTTATTTAGAGTATAATGAAAATGAGGAGGTATCTCCAGGAATATTATGGGATGCATTGAAGGCAGTAATTAGAGGAAAAATTATTAGTATATCCTCTTACCTGAAAAAATCTAGGTGGGAAAACCATTGTCAATTAGAAGACAAATTGTTAGAGCTACAACATCTACATTCTGTGACGCTGGATGATGATATCAAATCTGACATAATAAAACTTAAGAAAAAATAGATGATTTAAATATGATAGATATACAAAAGAAAATCGTTTTTATTAAACAACAGCAATGCGAGGTAGGGAGGAAATCACTAAGACTTCTGTCTCTTAAACTTAGGAAGCAACAAGCAGAGAGGACTATACATAGAATAAAGAATCCTCTTAATGGACAAATAGAAACTGAACTGGGGAAAATTAAACTATGCTTCCAGAATTACTACAGAAAACTTTACTCCCAATCTCCTGTAGATAACAACTCTATTGTCAATACTTTCTTTTCAGGTCTAAAGTTGCAAGGTGTGACAGAGGAACAAAATAAAATGCTGTTGTCCACAATAACTAAAGAAGAAATTTACTTGGCAATTAAAAGATTAAAGGGAGGGAAAATGGCGGGGCCAGATGGGTTCGGCCCTGAATGGTATAAAATAATGCAGGATCATTTGATCCCCACCACGATAAAGACATTTAATTGGGTAATGGAAAAGAAAATTATCCCTCCTTCATGGAGGGAAGCAATAATTTCCATTATACCAAAA
>NW_005187467.1:1093371-1102456 GCF_000239375.1 Pundamilia nyererei | reverse complement strand
AAAAAAAAATAAAAGAAGAAAAAGAAAAAAGTTTGCACATTTGCACATGCTTCACAGTTATGACTTTGATGTCACTGTTGTGCAATGTGCTCATGTCAGAAAACATGCCAGCACTGATAAAAGGAAAAAGCAGGAGTGATACAGTTCCGATAGATTGGAACAGGTCCTGAACCGGAACCAATTTCTGATTCCCATCCGTAGCTGTCTTGCCATTTTTTCCTGTTTTAATTGTCTTGGACAGCTATCCTAGAGATACTCTGTCATAACACCTTGGCCCATTTGGAAACAGCATGCCACCAGAGCACGGATGGAAATGATTGTCTCTGCGCTCCCTATTGATTCACCCGCAGCTGTCACCACCCTGTCTTCTATTGTCAGTGTAGCTTTGTTCTACATCTTTTCCCTTTTTTATTCCAACATAACTCATGCATTATCTTTGATCAATATATTTAATTAGTAAGCAGACAATGAGGAAGCTACATTGATTTTTTATCTAATGATAAAGTAGGATAAAATATGAAATGACTGAGTGAGTAATTGGTGAGTAAATAACACAGACACGAGTACAGCCACAGTAATTACAGACCTACAACGTGGCTGCGGGAGTTGGCAGCAACCAGATGTGGATATGAGCGTTTCAGTATATTCTCTCCCTTTAATAAATTCTGCCAGGCTACATGTTGTGGAGAGAAGGGTCTTCTTGGGCAGCTTGCTTAAATTTGTCAATAATGAATGATATTCCAGACCTTAGTATATTTACTTTAAGGGCCTACACTTGCTATGATGTGTGTCTGAAACACACGGTAAAGGTAGACAATTCCTGGGAAACAACTCCAGGCACACAGGAAATTCAACATTTTACAGGAAGAAGCAACACAAGGGGGATATCAGGTAAGCACTAAGAAATCTGAAGTACTATTTGATTAACAAGTGCAAAAAGCTATATAGACAGAATGATCACTTAACATACAGGACAAATTAAGACCAAGTGGGTGCTTCAGTCATTAAATATGGTATGAAACCAGAAGAAAATATAACGTCCTTTTACAAGCTAAAGCTATGTAACCGAGTTAATATTATTGACTTTTTCAATAACGTAAAAAACAAAAAAACAAAAAAAAAACATGGCCATTAAAGCTTCCAGAAAAATTACAAGTCAACATATGTCCATATAAATGTTTAAAATCCAAGTCAGTGATGAAATCTGCAGCAAGCAAAGGAACAGGTGCTTAATGTAAATCCGTTGTTTCAAGGTCAGTATGAATCAATTCAATCAATGAGCTTTACATCTGATAATGTAGAACATATCAGAGTGGTGTGTGTGGCTCTTCCAGTGCTTGATTTAAAGCATCCTGATAATTTCATTACTACTGTACAGCTTGGAGTGACTTGAGCCTTGGCCAGCCTCACGTCCGCAAAAAGAGAGAGGGGGAGAAGGACTCTTCGGAGAGAAAGATCAGACGCCTCCTTTCTGCCTGCTGCCTTCAAAGTCACGGCTGAAAAGCAGCCCAAGTGTGAGTTCAGTAGCTCAGAATTTCAAAACAAAGAGAAAAAAAGCATCCTACTGAAACATCTTTCGAACAGAGTACACGACCAGTGGATAGAATATATAGAGCCTTGACTCAACCTTTCCCCATGCACTCTGCCTTGTCCACTCTTTACTCTCTCATGACTCAGTGAAGCAGGGCTGTGATCAGTATGGCCGCTATCTATAGCGAGATAAATGAATACAGTGCATTAACATAGAGCCATCACCATAAATGAGGGACACTGACAGCCTACTCAAATTGATTCAGTCCAATAAGTTAAAAAAATGTATTTATTTAAAATAAATTTAAACCAATAATAATATTAATTATTATTACTATTATTATTACTATTATATAACATAACCAGAGATGCAATAGCTCATCTGACTCACTATCCATTACAATTCACACATTACTGTAATGTGTGAAATAGAGAACAAAAGTTTCCTGAGTCATATAAAGTAGCAAAAACATTTAGGTGAACTGACACACACACAAGGGCTGTGAATGTTTATTATGATGATATTATGATGAGGCTTTCAAGATGTTCTCTGATAGTACTTATTAAGTTTTTGTGCAAAACAATATCAAGCCCATTAACCTTTAGTATTTTAAGTAGGCGTGAATCAAACTCAACCTGCTGCAGGTACTATATAGAAGTTGGAGGCTTCTTTCAGACCAGGTGCAGGACTTTAGTATTTACAGCGCTGTGCTTTAAATTCTACAATCTAACTGGGGTAATCTAAAGTCAAAGTTACAAGAAGCCAGGTTTCTATATGCTGTTTAATATGCGTGTAATGCATTCCACAAGTCACATAGCTTGAACACTGATTTCTAGTTCAATAAAGCATCAATTACTCCATTAAAACGTTCAGTTTACATGGAAAAGAAGTACCCGTATGAATCTGAACCAGGTAAAGCAATCAACCACTGTGCTACTGCATAAAAATGTGCAGTGCTAACATGAAAAGGGAAGGAAAAGTTGAGCTTCATGCTGAGTGATAAATACCCACCATTTGATATGCTGAAAGAGCGAAGGAAGGTTCTGCATTTAAATGTGTGCTGCAGGGCACCTTTCTTTGTTTCTGTGGCTAGCCTTTTGAAGGGCTGCACTTTAAAGAAATGTAGCCTACTGCACATTCACGCTGCTGAATATTTGTAGTGCACGAAGCAAAAGAAACAGTCACACAGATGTGTTATTTTACATGGTAGAAAAAACCCTGGAATGAATCTAGTGAAGAGAAGAAATGATTGGACTACTATTTCTGCTCATGGTTTAGCAAAGGCAGCTTCAGTCACACAAATCCCATGTTAAATATCATTATTAAATAAACAGCAAGGCAGCTGTTAAACATAGTACACAATCTTTGAAATTTTTTAGAAAGTTTCACTTATTAGAGCTTATTTTTTTAATCACATCATAACAAAACATATGAATTTTGTTTTCTGTGCATACATATTTTTTTATTGCTCTCATGTATAACAGTTTAGCATAATGAACTATGTGTAAGGATTGTATCAAACAGCAGTACTTGCAGTGTGTTCTTTATATCAGCAACCTTGCAAGGAAACTGTTGCATGAAAATTATGTGATTAGAAAAAAAATGATTGAATAAAACTCATTGAATTTTATATCTATATATATCTATATAGATATATCTATATATCTATATATATATCTATAGTAACAACATGATGACCTGCCTGTTATTGAAACTAGAAAATCCAATTTTGTGGAAAGGTTGTTTGGATGAAGTTGATGTGTGACAGTTGGCCATCATTTCACCTGACACACCTGCCAATCAACACAACATATCCCTAACCTTACTATCTGCTCAAACCACATTTTTTTCAAGATGATTACCAAAGCAAAATGCACACACTTGAAGAACTGCAACAGTAAACAAAGAGTGACCAAAATATGATCCACAACCCCAGTTCCAAAAAAAGTTGGAATGCTGTGTGAATAAAAATGGAATGATTTGCAAATCTCACAAACCCTTATTTGCTTCAAATCAAATCATATGCTCTGGAGGTTGCCCAAAAAATGCATCTTTACTGATTTTAGGTCAATAGAAATGAAACTTAAAAAGTATTTACACAAAACTAAAAAAGCTATACATAAAGAGTCCATTGCAAAACAGAAAACTGATTCTTTAAAACACAATGCTGAAAAACAACAAATGTGCCTCTTTAAATATGATGGTTGATACAGAGTCAGGCCAAGGCAGTTTAAATTTATCGAAACAATGGTGGACTCTACAGTTTTATTTGGTACTCTACTTAATTTTACTGGGGATTACAGACATTTGCTGTCATTCAGTGCTGTCTGAAGTTGTTGTGTAAGGCCTAAAACTTCAGAAGCACACTACTAACCATCTTCTAAGTAAAAACAAATACCCTAAAAGGGGGAAAAAAAACCTAAATGAATTAACAGAGTGTGTTAGTATGGGAAGTATGGTAAATAGTTGAACAAAGTTTCAGTCCCAACTGAAACTTTGTTCAACTTTGTATTAATTTAAAATCATCAGTTCCTCCAAGAGGAACCGAGTGGATCATGAGAACGCCAGCAAAATACCCACAGTAGTATAACATAGCCACTGGATTCCCTGAATATAGAGGATGAAGGTTCATGTTTACCTTTTAAATTTTCACTCACATGTATCTATTCTTATACCCATTGCCTCGGATATGAGAACTACTTTGAGATAGTCAACAGCATTAGCTGTCAGGGTCCTCCACTGTGAAACCTAAGGAAGTTCACAAAGGAAACACCTTCTATATTTTCCCATGTTTGCCATGTTCAACATCTTTATGCTTTGGGCTTAGACTTATAAATACACTAGGTGCTTAAATGGGATAATAAGAGCATAGCAGTAAAATAATGCTAATATTAGGTATAGATAATGCAACCTGATAAATTGGTTGTAGATTAGTTTGTTTTTTTTAGAAGTAAAAAACGCAAGCATAAATTTGTACATGACCCTTAAGTTTAAAAAGGAGGAGAAAAAGATCTGGATATGTTTGAGAACACAGATGAGGGTACATGTTGAAGTACATCTTGCATTCCTCACAAACAGGCACAACTTTTTTGAAGCCTGTGCTTTACCATCTGGGCATTCCAGCCTGCCAAGCAATCTGCCTTACACTTAAATTAGGACTGGTCCTCTTTTGATTTTTATTCACTTGGATCATATTGATATATATGAAACTTTGTGAATGAATGCAACCAAAAGTAAAGAAAGCACTTGGTTCTCTGGGCGTCAAGAAATGCTGTGTTTTTATAGAGAAGTTCATCCATTTTGCCTGCTACACAGCTGCAGGCCAATCTAGTGATGCCTCTTAAGTAATTCTGTAGGAACTCTAAAGCTCCATAACACTGGATGAGACTGTGTACCTTTCTTTCTAGCAACAACTCAGTGACTGAGAATGGTAAACTACTGGTAAGAGTAGTATGGTCATTGCCCCCTGAGGAAACTGAAGAGCACCCCAACAATGCATTTTGACTAAAGGATAGTGTCCCTGGTGATTCCATGTGTGCTGTTGCCTTACCCTCTGATATTTATTATGCTGTGGGAAGAAACGTGCAGTTTGGTCTCATTTAACACTTGCACTCGAGTGCATATACCCCTTTAGCAGTATCAGATGGAGCTTGTGGGAACTATATTCAGCAACAAAACAAAACAAAGCATAGTGTTTATTTATCCCTAGAACCAAACAGGGCTATTTTGACTCAGAGAGACAAAAGGGCTTAAAGCTAAGTATTTGCTTCATAGAAGTTCTTAGTCTGACAAAAATGAAATGCACTTTCCATTTGTTTTAATAAATACTGACTTACAGTGCGGTTATCTGAACTTTACTAGGTAGAAAGTTGGTGTAATAAAGCAGAGAAATCATACTCACATGCAAACTGTAATAAAGCATCTCGACTGAGGACAATCCCAATGCTGTTCTCTGCTTTGCACTGGTACTTTCCATAGTCAGTGATCTCACTTGCATTGGAAATAATTAAGTTTCCGTCGATGAATGTGTAGCGGTAATCTGCCTCTGAATCTACCTGCGTCCCATTGATGTACCAACTGAAAAACATAAGAGGAATAAGGTTTTTGTTATATTTGTGATGAATGACCAACTTATTTTCGAGTTAAAGCTGAATTTTCAATTAGCACACAGACAAACAAATGCCACACCTGTATGTGGGTGGTGGATTCCCCCGTGCCTCACAGTGCATCACCACTTTCTTTTCATCAGAATCCAAAGGAAAAATAACATCATCTGGCTCCTGGATAAAAACAGGCCCAAACTCTTCACTTTCTACAACAAAAGAAGAGATGGAGAGAAGATGATTATAATTATCATAACAGAGTGCCAGGGGGCTTTCTATGAACTCTGGAATTTGATTTGTACATGAAACAGTAGGAAATTTGCAATTTTTCACAACATTAAAACCACCTGCTTAATATTGTGTGTATCACTTTTATTCTGTAAAAGCAGCTCTGACAAGTCAGGGCAAGGACATGACAAGTCTGGGGTGCACTGTGGGATTTGGGGACTTTAGGTTACAAGATGGGGCGCTGTGGACTGGTCTTGCTTTGGTGCATTTTTGATGGTCACCAAGATTGGGATCTAGAGAGCTTGGAGGCTAGGTTGATGGACTCCTTGTTGTGATTCTTAAGCCATCAGGTTACATTTTCCTGCTGAGGGAGGTTGCTGCCAGTGGTTAGTCCATGTCAAAGTAACAGTTAGATATATGTGAGGACCTGAGGGAAGATCACTGCACTATGGACAAAATATTCCCTTCACCTGTCTGTTTTTTAATATTGTGGCTAATTAGTGCATTCCAGATTGAGCGATATATTTTATAACTAATCTGTTAGTTCTAACATTACAAAGAACTGAGTAATGCTCAAAATGGCACTCTAAACTGAATTTTGAGCAAGAACACCTGAAAAGCATTGTCCTTCCAAGAGCTATAACAGCTTTTGAAGTTAGAAGTGATCCTTTCCTCAGGGTAATCTTTTAGGTTTCTTATGTTAAAAATGAATGATGATATAAGTTAAACCTTTAAGATTATCCATTAAGCTTTTATCCCATTTCTTTTAGACGTTTTTGGACACACTGCTGTTTGACTGAATGGGCGAGTGATTAACGAAAGGCAAGTGATGGTCCTGACTTTGCTATTTACTAAAGTATTTTTGTTGCCCTGGCTTGGGAGTGCAAAGCAGGGAGTGTACATCTTCTATCTCTTTGGGCTTTGCACTTGATATCCAAGCACATACAGTTTGCTAAACAAAGGTATCAAATGGTAAACAACCATGTTAGGGGACTGATAACATTAGTACTATATTGTTATCCATCTTCTCTTCTTACAGATTTGTTTCTGTCCTTTTACAGAATAATTTAAAGATGCTGCCACTGAGCAGAAAACAGGCACTTTTTTTTTTATTTGTTGGAGGGAATATTATAACACAAGCATTATTTTTTCTGTCAATCTTTCTGCAGTGTTCACCTTCTTTGCTATGGTGGATACCAGGCCTCTATTTCTTTCTTTCTTTTTTAAAATAACACTCTTGGCAAGCAGAAGAATACATTAAAAAAAAATAAAAAAACAACAACAACAACAACACACACACACACTAAAAGGACCTTATCTGATATTCAGCAAAATTATTTACTGTATGTAACTCTAATATAAGTGCTTTAATATGGTATTAATCAATTGCTATATACAAACAAATGTAATAAGACAGACCATTGCGTTTAAATGGGAACACAAGCTCATTTCAAATACGCTGTATTGAAAATAGTATTTGCTTATCTGCCTTAATATGCATATGAACTTGAGTTACATCCCGTTATTAATCCATAGGGTTTAATATCAGCCCGCCCTTTGCAGCTATACAAGCTTCAAGTCTTCCAGGAAGAAGACTTGAAGCTGGAACAATGGGAATTCTGACTATTGTTCCACAGTTCATTTTATATTCTGTTTACTTTTTATTGACATCAGTTATCTTGTATCTTTATTTCTTACACCAAATTAATAACTGCACATTGTTTAGAGGCATTTACTACTCTGTTACTTTTGTGACCTCAAGTTAAAAATCTATCTTAGATCATTATTTTAGCCTCTGTTATTAGTAAGCAGTAGGTAAATGAACTATTAAACTTATAAATGCATAATGCGCACTAGAAAATTACCAGCCATGCGTTACCACATCACTGACTTCCTAACTCATAGGATATCCCAAAAGCAAAGAAATATGATATTTTGAACACTTTTGATCTTTCATTTTAAGGCACAGAGCACAACTGTCATCAAATGCATGTGCGCGGTTCAAAGGGAAAACTGTCATACTTTTGTTCTTTTAGTTGAAAGCGTGCAGCATACATGGGGGACACATGGGTTGTTAGGAGTCCAGAGGTACCTACAGTGTGACCTCATTAAATAGATTTTAATGAAAGAGCTAAGATGAAACTGTCAACCAATTTGCTATACCAATATATACAAGACATGATTGTTTTACAACAGTACAGAGAAAACTTTAGTTGTAAACGCCACTGAACTACAGGTTACAAAAAACTTACCCAGACATCAATGTTTTTTGGAGGTATAATGTTTTCAATGTCCTTCTAGCTCTGACACAGTAATGTGTCAATAATCACATCAGAGGAAACGTGTCAGACAAGGAAAACTAAATTGTTATGACACATATAAGTTGATTTACTTGAACTGAAGGGTTCTTTGGTGCATAGATTTTAAAATCCATTTACAAAACACCCAGTTTGTTACCTATTGAGCGGCAGACTGCAAAATGAGCATCTAACAAAAAGGCAACATTTGAGTTTGGGGTGCAGGCCAAACAAAACTGTGCAGGCGTCCTTGCAGCCTTCTTGCCAGCAAGCAGGACAGGGCACATGGGTACATCCTCTCTCAATGTGCCAGTCTTCTGCTTTTCTCTGAACAGATTGCAACTCCTCCCTCCCACAAAATGGGACCTGTTAAGGAGGGGTTACACATTCTGCCATGAGCATCCACCTTTCGGCGACAAGCATGGTGCTGGAGAAAATAGTCTCACTCCTGAGGAAGGGAGCAATAATGATGGGCCTTCAGAGGGGCGTCTCCTCTAGTGTTCGGTGTATTGTAGAGTATTAAAGTATACGAATTGATCGTTTTTACGCCCAAAAAATATTTTTCCGTTTTTCTATACTGGTGCACATTCCAAAAAAAAATCACCCCAAAGATTGTAGAATAATTAATTATTATCAAACAGAGCTTCTCAAGTCAGCCGGTGAAAAAGCCTGCCTTTTTAAAAAAAAGAAATATATAATAGACAGAAGCGAAATGTCAGTAATTTTTTTATTTATTTCAGTATCATTCAGCCCTGGAGTTTTCTGCTTGACAGTCCCTGTTGCAGTTGCGTTGTTTCTTCCGAGTGCTCTTTGTTTCATTCGGCTGGTAACAGAAAAGTGATGCACCTTGTACGGCAGGCTTCCTAGTTGCATTACACATCAGATTTACAGACATTGCAAAAGACAGCTGAATCTTGTGTTCTTCA
>NW_005187467.1:1082831-1093193 GCF_000239375.1 Pundamilia nyererei | reverse complement strand
ACCTTCCCTACCTTTCATTGACATTAAAAAACTCAAAGCTAAGCATGATAATATCAGCTATTTTTGTTAACTTCATAATCATTGAACTTCCAACCTGCAGTGGCTCCATGCAATGCCAATGGGACAGCCAGCTTAACAACCAACTGGTTAACAGACATAATTACACTGAGCATTTTGCTTTAGTTGGCCTTAGGGAAGGTTTTTATACTATATTTTGCAATACTGTTTATTTATGTGATACTTTTGAATTGGTTTAGGAGAGAAAAGAGAAACAAATAACAGAAGTAACTCTGCTTTATTTTGTCATAAAAAATGATTTTTCCCCCCTGATAACACTAACAGTTTCAGAATCTATCAGTACATTCAGTTAATGGCAACTTTGCTAGTGTAAAATGTAATTTTTATAATTTAGTTAACCTACATAACAATCCTCAATTGAATTCTCTACTACTGAACTGAAATTCTTGCAGCACCCAGTTTGGATGTGAGCCACTTTCTCAAGATTGTTTTTTACAGTCTCCATGTTTTGGCTCTGACATCCAAAATATTTGTCACATTTGTGGCCACAACTGTAACCATAGATTTAGTTCAGTTAACCGTTGTCATTAAGAGAAGAGCATCATCGTGTGTGAGAGTTGGAGAGATAACATTTGGAAGATAAACATGGCAATAACAATCAGAGAATTATCCCCAGAACCCATTTTAATACACTTAGGGCATTCATCACTAGCTGACACTGCATTTGATCTGGTACATAATGTCAGCAATGCAACAATACGAGTGACTCAACCTTGAGTATTTGCCGCTATTTAGAAATAATCCAATGACAAAATGGGAATCATGTTGTTTTTTCTTCCCGTGCTGTATATAATCTCTTTCATACTGTCAGCAATTCATTGTTCTACAGGGAAATAAATAGCTTTTGAAGTAATATCCTCATCACTGGAGGAAAATGAATCAATATTAAGTTGCAAACCTTACAGTGCATATAAAGCAACTGATGTCAGTCCTTGCAGTGTTACTAGTTCTAAAAATAAAAGAAGCCCATCAGGTCTTTACATTTTCTGCATCTTATTTACACGGCTCTCTGTCTGCACATTCAGACATAAACTCAGCAATATCAGTGTGCTGCACCTGTCCTGCTTAGTTTAGCGAATGGGCCACTGAAAATTATTAAAATATTTGTATTTCAAACACAATCAAGTTTCAGGTGAGTCCATGTCATAACATATAATATATGTTGCTAAAAGGTGCAGGAAATGCCAGAATTGACTTATCATAATATACATTCACATGGAATTTATATGATATTTATATTTATATTTATATATTGCAGGAACAGAAAAACATAGGGACAGACAACCTAAAAAACGTAATTAAACTCAGGAAGTGATATTAGATAATATCGAGCTGAGCAGCACCCATTTTGTATTGTGATGTCAATCAGCATACAAATATGTGGACCTAATTCATCAGTCTAAATCATATTATTATAAGAATGATATATTATTACATCTGATAATAATATATAATATATAATAACATCCAGCAGTATTGAATATTTAAATTAAGTTTCATCCCCTTAAGTGAGGGAAATATGTTTAACAAGGAAGAGAATTCCTACAGTGTTCAATCAGTGAGGATGTAAACACCTTCAGATTAAAGCAGAAAATTAACACTTAAGCTTCACACTTAGTGTTTAATTTTAAATCCAGTATGCTGGAGCCTAAACAATAAATGACTATCACTGTCTTTCTTGGCAACACTGTAATTCTGGTACACAGTATATTATTTACAATGGATTATTGTGCAGACAGCCACAGGAAAAATTCATATGCATTCTGTTAGCGCTCAAAGGCAAACATAATATGGATTTAACTGACTTTACTATGGGTACGGTGGGGCAGTGCTATATACAGTTGCCTCAGGGTTTGAACCACTGAATGACTGGCACTTTTCTATATGGTGTTTGAATGTTCTTTTGGTGATTGTTTGGGTTTTTTCCAAGCGTTCCAGTTTCCTCCCACAGTCTAAGGCATGACTGTTAACAGTCTGAGACTGAACTCTATCCTCCTACAGCATTCTAAATTGGTTTTAGGTCTACATGTGAGCATCAGTGGCTGTCTGTCTCTTGGCTATCTCTTTGTTAACCCTGTGATGCACTAGCAACTTATCTCAAGAGTTTGTCTTTGGAGTGTGACAAGAAGCCAGAGTACTCTGATGGAGTACACACGCACATGGAGAACATCCACACAGAAATCCACCAGGACACATTACAAAAAGAATGATTGAATTATTGATTGATAGACTGATAGAAAGAGCTAGAGTGGTCAGTTGGTGTCTGCTCCAAAGATCTGGACAGGGCAACTTCAAGCTAATGTTCTGCAAAACCCAGGTTGCAGCATTATTTTAGTGTGTCCTAGTACCCTCTCCAATTTGAAGGCCAAGTTCCATATAATATGGGATGTCAAAGACAGGGTACACTGGCAGCTGGTGGATTTTGGTGGATGCAGTGTGATGGTGTTGGGCAGCATATCCCTCACTGGCAACGTTTGTCATCACTGGAGCCAATCCCGACACTGAGAGATCAACTTGAGAATCTGCAACAAGTGGCAATCCCATATCTCCACAGTCTGAGACTGAACTCTATCCTCCAACATGACAACACTCGTCCTCACAGAGCAGGGTTTATCAGGGACTCCCTCCAGACTCCCTTGTGAGTGTAGAGGTTGGAATGGCCTGCCTACAGTGCTGATCTTAACCCTACTGAACACTTGTGGGATCAGCTTTTGCATGCTGTTTATGTCAGAAACACACAATCACACTGGCTGACTTGCTGCAAATGCTGGATGAAGAATGAGATGCCATCCCACGGCAGCGTGGTACTATGCTGGTCACTAGCATGAGGATGAAAGGCCAGGCTTTTGCAGCTGTGCATGGTTGTTCCAGATGCTACCAAGGTACCTGCTTGTTAAATTAATACATTTGTTGAATGTCAATTTGTCTAAAGTTTTTCATGGGTGCAACCCACATACTCAATTAAGGAGAAATAAACAGGCTCCAGACTTCCCTCAATTTTCAAGGCTTCTGGGAAAGAATCTGCGCTTCAAGGACAATTTTTTCCTCAATTATTTGACACAATTTAATGACATTTATATGAAAAGAAACCTGACAACCTGAGTAAATACAAAATTCTGTTCTGACAACATTGTATTTTATTCTATTGTATATAGTATCTTATTCTATTGTGTACAGTATCTTATTCTTATTCTTATTCTCTTATCTTATTCAAACGTTTTTGCTACTGTAACTTTGCACTCTCCACTTTCTGCTGTAAGATAACAAATTTTCCACATGTGGGACTAATAAAAGTTATCTTATCTTTTAATTGCTGATTTAACTTACTAAGGGAAAAAGTAACTACCCTGCTTGTTAAATAATTAATTAACTGTGATTAAACACTTTTTAAATGCATTTATTTTTATTTAGGGGCAGCATGGTGATGCTGTAGTTAACACTGTTGTCTCACAGGAAGAATGTCCTGTGTTCGAATCCACCATCTGGCTGGAGCCTTTCAGTGTGTTTGTATGTTCTCCCTGTGTCTGTGTGGGTTCCCTCTGAGGCTTCTAGTCACACTCCAAAGACAGCCTCCTGGATAGGTTGCTAGTGCATCACAGGTTTAACAAAGAAACAGACATGAGACAGATGGCTACTCGTGCTCATATTTACACCTACAGCCAATCTAGGAATCCCAATTAACTTAACAGCCAAATGCTTGATTGCAGGTTTGCTGCCAATGGTGGCACAACCAGTTATTAGGTTTAGGGGGCAATGACTTTTGCCAGGTAGATTTGGATAGCTTTTTTTCTTAATGAATGGTATTTTCAATTAAAATCTATATATTTTTTTTACACTCGGTATCTTAGTCTAATAGGAGAATCTGTTTGATGTGTCTGAAACATTTAAGTATGACAAATATGCAAACAAATTACTAATCAGGAATGGGACAATTACTTCTTCACAGCAATACTGAAGAGCTGTTCAACCAACATGTTTGTGATAATTTGAAAACACTTGAGAGTTGGATAAAAAAACCCCCATATCATTCTTTAAGTGCATTTGTATTTGTTTATGTGTTTGTCTGTAGAAAATACAAACACATACACAAGCATATGTGTCATTCAACTTCGAGTGTCATGGCCATCTGTCAGTCATAGAGTCAAAAAACGCAATACCCCCTTTAATCCACCAACGGTACATTACTTGTTGGCATCCATTTCATCCACTGAACATCAATCCGGTGCAATGGTATAATGGTCCTGTCAACACTGACAGTGGAGAGGCATTACCTTCACCTTGGTTATATAGATGTAAGTCATTTTATGGCTACCTAGTGATAATGCTGTCAGAAAGTAAAAAAGGCAGAAAGATAGGCAGAAAGGAATAGACAAGCGCCTGGAACAGAAAAGAAGGTAACAAAGGAAACAAAAAATGAAAAAAAAAAAAGGATAGATATTATAATTTTATGCCTGCTTCTAATATGACTCACTTTATTAGGAACTACTGATCCGGTTTGACAATAGAGAAACTGCTTCAGATTTCCATTAATGAGCCTTCCAGATGCAATAAGCATGATGTAATTAATCACATCAAAGCATCAATGTGTCATTAGATCCTCAAGACTTATTAATTCTTGAAATCAGGACACTAAGTGACCCATGTAAATTTATGATGTTGTGTTTCCATTGTGCATTTTGGGTATTACATCTTGTCTTTGACATAGCTATCCATTATTTCTTTCTATGCTGGCAGAAGCACAGTGAGCACAATATTGCAATGATCCCACTTCAATTTTACAAAGGGCATGACCCTGGTCTCCCCGGAGAATGCGGTGATAACGGATAGGTACAATTCATTTCCAGACCAAACCTAAACAGAGAGAAACATATAAAGTCTAACCTAATATGGCAAACTCTTGCCAGAGTGCAGACATAGCAGAGTGCATTCACACCAATTACTTTTGGAGGAGCTCAGTCAAACTCTGGAGTGCCTTCCCTTTTGGTTAGGCTCATTTTGGCGGGTGAGAACACTGTCATCTGAACTTCACAATTCAGGTCTCACTCCTGTATAGGGTGACTTGAAAGTAGTTGACCCCGACTGAGAATGTAATCCAGAACTAACAACAGAAAATAGTGTGAAAAAGTGGCGCTGTCTACTTATAAGGAGTTAGAAGCTGACATTGATAGCTAGTAAGACATACTATGCCATAAAAGAAAAAACATACTCAGCTTTCTCTTCCTACTTTGCTAAACAATGTATACTATAAAGTGTAAATTAAGTCAAAAGGGATCCAAATATTAAGTATCCATGGATAAAATGGGAGATGACTTCTATGCAGCAAAACAATTGTCCAAATTCTCCCATTAATAAGCTTTTGTGTTTATATATATGTATCCCTATTGAAACATTTGCTTGTATATATGCAAGTATGAACGCAAACTCTAACAAATCCAAAACTTTTGAGAGAAAACAAATTGAGATTTTGACTGCTCCATTAGTTTTACCTTCGCTTCTATAGTCCTCCTGAGAGCTATGCAGACTCAGGGCTGACAGGGGGTGACTGGAGAAAGCAGGCCAGTCAGGAGTCACCAGCCCACTGCTGTAGTGTTGAGGTCTGCCGCGTGAGTTGAGCACTGAAGAAGAGCTGTCTGGCTTCATTCGTAATACTGCTGCATATGATATAGGCCGTGCTGCAACAGCTCTTGCAAAATCTGGGGGGGAAAAAAATGTGGAGCACAGTTTAAGGATAAATCATTTATGTTCAGGATGTTAACTGAAACTGAAGTTAAATTTGTCAACAATAACAACAAATTCAGTTTTAGTGGATATTTGTTGCAGCAAGTCGATGTCCAAATTGAAAGAACAAATTATGAAAGCACTAACCTTTTTAATAAATAAGAAAGAGAAAAGTACTCCAGTGTAGTATATAGTATAAAACTCAGCAGCAAAACAACTCTAGTCAGTTTTCATTCTGCAAGGAATAGAATAACTTGGAGCAAACTAGTGCTTACAAACGAGGCATAGCACACAGGCAAAAATAAAGGAGAAAGCAGGTGTGTCGTAAAACTCAGAGAGTGAAATAAACAGAAAAAAACACCTTACAATGTCTAAAAAATGCATAGAAATGATATAGTTGATCTAATTTCTGAGTAAAATTGTAACCACAAGGTCTAAGAGATTTGTGTAAGATTAAATATCTGTCTGTTAAAGTCCCAATTTCCACCTAATATAAAAGTCATTTTCAAAATCACTACCACAGTACCTGTTAAAAAGGTGTGAAATTACCCATAAAGATTCTAATTTCTTTTTTCAAACATTTTTTTTATTCTACAATTTAAATCTAGGAGTCTGTTTTCCCATTTGCCTCTCATACCGTCAGTTTTTTGTTTTTTTTTGGAGCATCTGCTGCGTAGCACCATTTGATGTACTGACTAAAAAGGCACTTATGATGCCTTAGGTGAAAACATGCAGTTCTTAAAAGGAACCACAGACACACTGCATATTCTGGAGATTACTGTCATCAAAGTCTCAAATTGAATAAAATGGTAAGTGTAACAGAACAGGAGAGAAACAGATTCCTTTAAAGTCAAAGAGACCGTGGAGGTTCAGAATAATATCCTCTCTGAAAAAAGATGTCGAGGCTGTCACTAGTCATCGCTGTCACCATAAATGTCTGCAGCTTATTTCTGAAGAATTCAGTCCACTTTTTTAATGGTATTGTTCCAATTCGTTTTACTTTTGTGATACTATTAATATAACTCAAGAAAACATAAACAATTAGTGTATTTTTCTGCTTGAAATTTAATCCTCGTTTCACACGTTTCAAAGCAACTGAACGATACAGCTAAGGAATAGCTAAAATTACTGGTACTATGGAACCAATCCTGTGCAAATATATGGCTCAAACTAAAATGCACAAGACTATAATCTTAAAGCTCAAGAAGAACTTAATCAGATATCTGCAAAGAAGGGTGGGAGTTTCTTACCCTACATGATAAAGTGCTGTGAAAGAACTGAACAAAACTGAGAAATAATTATGTGTCCTTGGGGACTTGTCAGCTGCAAAAAAAAAAAAAAAAAAGCAATCTACAAATGGAGAGCAGGCAATTACAGTATTACATATTCTGCTGAGAAACAGGATATGGAACTCCATTTGAAATTAAAGATACTGTGAGTTTGAACATTGAAAAGCAAAGCAATTAGTAGATGGTTGGTAGTCAGTTAAACCATTTATCCTGCCAAAAATCAGCTTAGTTTGTGGTATAAATCATATTCTCACTGCTGATGCCTGCAACAGTACCTTTCAGTACTTCATTAAATGTGCCTTTAACACCTGGAAAGGTACAAATCGTATTAACTTGAGAGAGAATTCCAAAATACAATTTTAGCTACTTTTTAGAGCCTCAGTAATACGGCTTAATGGCATTGTAATAATGCAATGCATTTATATTAGCACTGTTTGTAATGTTCAACATAAATATTTTAAATGCAGTATTTGTTAAAAATCACAATCTTCGCATCCAAGTCTGTGAATGGTTGGTTTTGTGGAACATTTATAATGTGTACAGAAAGAGTTGAGCGTGTAGGGTGCAGAGATGTTGAGCAACACACTGAGAGCAGGTCCGCAGATATCTGTCAGCACACAGAGCAGAAATCTGAGCAAGAGCAAATGCAACAACTGAGCGAGAGGGGCTGTTATTGTGTGTGTATATGGATAATAGCAAACACTGAAATACATTTCTTGCACGCAGCAATGAATTTTGTTTGCTCAAATTAAGCTTTTCTTTGCTCAAAATAATTTTCTCCTCAAAATGCAACATTTGCACTTGCAATTTTTTTTAAATGTGCGCCCAGAATAGAGGCACAAAAATAATGCCATATCCTGTCATCCCATGCATTACCTGCATGGGAGGAGCATGGTCCCCCATCAGAGTCCAGTGGGGGTCAGGAGCGCTACTACAGGGTCCCATACCTACCATCCTAGATTTTGTATACCCAAATCCAGTGGAATTTGCATGGTTGAGGATGGCCCAGGAAAATATTCTCCCAGCAGATGCAACAAAACGCTTCAGTTTCCAGATATTATTGGATCACCTTAAGCTGCTTATTGCTGACTCCTGTAGCAACTTTAGGTTCCCTTATACCAACACAATGGATGCCCTCAACCAGCAGTATGGATAGCTGACCCGTCAGCGTATTGCAGAGTTAATGGACAGGCAACTTCTCATATCAGGAGATACCAAGACCTTCAGGATATTTGGTCTAAAGGTACGATTACTGGTCAGCATGCTTTCACAGTTACGGAGGGAAGGAATTGTAGAGATGGAATGTGGGTCTCATGTGTCAAGGCTGCTTGAGAAACTGACCCATGGTATTAGGTCTAGTTTCCAGCAGTGACACATTCACCCTCAGAAAATTCTTGTTCCTACACTTAAGGACTTCTCCCACATGCTTGAAAATGAGCTTTGAAAACCCAGTTGTTACCACACAGACGAGGGCCCTCAGTCACGAGAGATGCTCTCTTTGTGACAGGCTACTAGTAACAAATTGCCTAAAGATATGGTTTAAATTTCATTTTTTGCTAAGTTATCTATAATGTGTAGACACAAAAGTGTCTCATCCTTAGAGTTAGGGGCCTTCAAGGATTCACAGGTCAGTGCCAATAAATCTATGAAAATGGTCAGGTCAGTGTATTTTAAATCCAATCATTGGAAACGGGTGAAAAACTTTGAAAGCGCTTGAAGACAATTGCTCGAGACCACTTTAAAAATATAGCAAAGAAGTTTGACTCTTTAGTAGACAAAATATATAGACATGAGGTGTACTTTTGCACAGTATTGTAGTTACTTATGTATGAGATGATGGGTATGCAGCCTGGCAACATGACCCTGTAGGCCTGGTGTAGGGTAAAGAAACCCTGGAGAAAAACTAGAAAGATCTGTCATGCCCTGCAATGAACATTTAGAGTCACACAGGAATACAGAGTGAGTCACACAAAGTTCTGCTTATGATCGTGTTTGTCACACTGATTTTTTTTTTGCAATTCAAGCAGAGCTCAGAACATAATATATAACTGAATTTTTTATAAGGGAGCTGAGGCCAAGCTATCAGAAGCAGACTGGTCTTAAGCATATTTGATGCAAAAATGTATAAAGCAACTTAGTATCTTTGACTGACAGCTAAGATGTAATGGTTGAAAGAAGCTGAATGATTACAAGGAAACAGCTTGTAATAAAACAGGTTGATCTATTAAAAGATGACAGCTGCAATGACTTCATTTAGTCAAGATTTAAAATACTGTCAGGACATACAGCTCATTTCTCTCGCTAAACAGGACATCTCCACGTAAACATGCCGTATCTCATCAATGCCATTTGGCATACTTCCTGCAGTGGAAATAAATAATAATGTTACTAGATTCTTCAGACTTTAACGGTGATAAATAATAATGACTACAACACTATGAATGTGCATATATAGAAACGGATGTATCATTTTGTAACCAAACCACAGCACCTAAAATCAGAATCAAATCATTAGGATACCTGAGAGATTTCCAGTCCTAAGAAGTACAAAACTATGAGGGGTAATTTTTACCAAAGGACTAGTGAATCAAATAAAAGCTTACCCCAAGAGTATTAACACAAGCCTTTGATGCAAATTCAGACTGGGCCGGAACCATAAAAAAATAGCCCAGAAGTGTTTTTCACAGTACAAAATGAGTCATACTTATAGGGAGTGAATGGTTGTCTGTCCCTATGTGTTAGCCCTGCGACAGACTGGCGACCTGTCCAGGGTGTACCCCGCCTTTCGCCCTATGACGGCTGGGATAGGCGACCCTGAAAAGGATAAGCGGAAGCGAATGGATGGATGGATGGATGGATGGGATTTTAAAATACTCATGTGCTTGAGCAACATTATGGTTTCATTTAATATATAACATACTGTAGCTATTGTAGGACTATCACAATTCTGACACACTAAGATCTGATAATCTAGTGTTTTTTAAATATTAAGGTCTAAGTAGCTTTCATTTTTTTACATTGTATTATACTTGATGTACCTAAGTGTCCCTAAAGTAATAAACCAGTAAGACAGTCAGAATTCTTGATTTCCTAACCGTTGGAATAAATAAAGCATTTTTTATATCCTATCTTGTCTTGACCTTTGTGAAACAATATAATACTTGTCATTGCTTTTATAGGTCTAATTGTATTATTAATTGTTTTAATAGCTTTTACAATACATATATAGACTTAGCACGTGAATTATACTTCTGCGTCAGATCTACATCATAACTTT
>NW_005187467.1:1078778-1081393 GCF_000239375.1 Pundamilia nyererei | reverse complement strand
CATGGTCTGCCTCCGCAGATCATGACACATGGATTTTATGCATCTGGTGTTTAGAGAAGAAGCAGTGATGAAGCCTTTTTCTCCTTCATATCAGTAAACTAGTTCTAAGTCACACATGAACAGCTTAGTTTCACCCATTATGGATGAGTAATGCAGACACACCTGAGCTTAGTACATAGTCGTTGCTCATTATGCCAGGGGTTCAAGACGGTACAATAAAATACTGTGAATTACTAACACAGCTTTACCACTTAATGCAATAGTAAAAGTGCAGTGCCTGTAAAGTACATAACAACAGTGGTGACTGTCATTTCAATGAATTTATATTGTAACAGCCATCCAAATATTATTTATTGTTTCCACTGACTTCATAAAAAAGATATACACTCACAAGCCACTCTTTAGGTATTATATTATATATAAAAGGTGCTGAAACATTCCTATGAGATTTTAGTCCATATCAACATGATAGCATAATGCAGTTAATGCAGATTTGTTTGCTGTACTCCTATGGTGTGAAACTCCTATTCAACCACATCTAACAAGGTGCTATTATATATATTGTCATTTTCAGATTACTTGAGCTTTGGGGCATGCTGCTTTATCCTTCAGGAAACAGCCATCAGAGCATGAGTACATTGTAGTTATAAAGGGATGCACATGGTCAGCAACAACACTCAGGTAGGCTGTGGGATATAAATGATGCTCAGTTTGTACAAAGGGGCCTAAAGTATACCAAAAAAATATACTCACTACAGCACCATCACCAGCCTGAAGTGTTGACACACGGCAGAATGGATCTGTGTTTTTATGTTTTTTATGCCACATTGTGACCCTACCATCCAAATACCGCAGCAGAAATTGAGACTCATCAGACCGGGAAACATTTTATCAATCTTGAATTGTCACATTTTGGTGGTTCCTTATGAACTGTGGCCTCAGTTTTCTGTTCTTGGCTGAGTGGCACCCAGTGCAGTCTTCTCCTCCTATAGCTGATCTGCTCTACAGTCATTGCTTCAAGGTAGGATGTGTTGTGCATTCAAAAATGATCTTCTGCATATCTTGGACAACAAGTTGTTATTTGAGTTACTGTTGCCTCCTGTCAGCTTGAAGCAGTGTAGCCATTTTTGTCTGACCTCTGGCACCACCAAGGAATTTTTAACAAGAAAAAAGCAGAGCCTATAACCAGATATCTTGATGCTGCTACTAAAATAAAACTATACATATTTGATTTTAACAGAGACATGCATGCTCCCTGGCTTGTTTGGAAAAACTATGCAAAATTCTACACTGGCATCCTAGGTACCAGACAAGCAGACAAACAAAAAGTTACTATTATAAGAAACATAACATAACGTTAAAGGGATGTTGTACAAACTGCATGTATGCTTTAATTGACATAATGTTTGGTGGAGGTTATAAAACGTATCACTGTCTTTTCTCAGGAAAAATAGCATTCCTAAATCCTGACAAATACAGCAGTCAGACAAATAACTTTTTTTATTTGTTTGACTGCTGAAGCCAACGGGCACTTGCACTTGTCAGCTGTCACCTTCATCTGATAAAAGCAATGACCCTTGCAGATCCTGCTGATCCCTATCTTTCAGTGGGTGCAAAATCAGTCACACTCATTGTTGCTGAAAGGCCTGCACTTGCTGTATTTCAGGGAGCTCCAGAGCAATGCCATCGGTGATCGTTTCAGGTCTTAACACCACCTTCATGATAACATCAACAAAGGAGGCAACAGCCATTCTATACTTGAACAAAGAACAAAAAGTCAAACATTCCTGTTACCTTGTCTTTATTATGACGTGTGTTTTAAACTACTAGACTGTACGTTTACTTTAATGGAGATCACCTTTCTGTAATAAGCTACTCTAAATTATTATGCAGTGTGCCTACAAAGGACACGTACATGGATTTGAGACAAGGGACTTAACATGCAAACAAAACAACAACAGAGGTGAAGGTGAGGCTAAAGGAGGATGACACGTTTCGAGTTAACAGAGGTGAGATCTGGAGAAACAAACACTGGGGAAACACTGAAAACCTATCCACTTGTATTAGGCCGTTGGGCTGACACTGTGCAGGGCACAATATGCGAGTCTTGTGGGGCTTTGTCGGCAGCCTCTGGACAATGGTGTGAAAAATTAATTAGAATAACATACAGTAAGTAGGTGAGACATTCGTGGGTGCTCAAGTAGATGGACATGATTAGGCATAGCCTGTAAGATTAATGAAGACCTTCACAGGAAGATTATATTGACTGAAGCTGATTATGCTTGAGACCATTTATTCAGTGGAATATCATTACAGATAGAATAATCCATACATCATATGCAACCTCACTTCACCTCATATCACAGTGGACTACTTACTAAAACCCAGTCTTTTTTCATGATCCTTGGCGTACAGTGGGGATTGTATGAGTTGCTTCAACCTTGCCACAGTAACAATGAAACCGCAATGGTACTGTATGATTTATGGTATTAATGTGTCATACCTCCTGATGGCAAGTGTGGGAGTAAATTCAGTATGCTGCTTGTACTTGTTCCTTTTTTTTCTTAACATAAAATTCATATTGAAGATGCATAATAATCGGACAAAAAAAAAAA
>NW_005187467.1:1077397-1078457 GCF_000239375.1 Pundamilia nyererei | reverse complement strand
TAGGGGAAGTGAACACAGCTGGTGTAATGAGACAGAGGTGGAAATGAAATGAAATACAGAGCACAAGAGACAGTGAAAATAGAAGAGGAATTAACAAATAGGAAACACAAGTAAGTTAAAAACAACTTGTTCAAGGTGTGATGGTGAAGTCCAACATGTTGAAATTAATTAATCTTGAAACATTTTAAACTGATCAAATAATGTACAGGAAACACAGGACCATGACATCCACATTCCTTGTATTCAACACGGTTTAAATGTACCAGGTTAGCACAGGTTTGTGATTACTGATGACTGCTTTTCCTGTACACTGACTAACAGACCATGACTTTTGGATTATTGGAATGCTAGGCTAGTGGGAGATGCAGTTATGGAATGGGGGTGTCACTTTTTATAACAACTCCATATTTTAAAGTTTATTTTTCAAGGTATACAATTACAGCAATATATATTCATTGCATGGTCCGGCTCTGTGTACTGCATGCAAATACTCATTCGTTTCCCCACACACAGCCATATTTCTGTCATTTGACTCTTTTGCCCTTGGTGAAAATTACTTCATGCATCACTTATACGGCACTACACATCTATATTCCCTGCAACCCACTTTTAATATTGAGATACCTCTGAGTTAACCAAGGAAAAGCTGAATTACCATTCCACACTTAACACTCCAAGAAATATTATATTTCAATCACTGGTGGACTGAGGTGGGAAAAAAAGAAAAAAAAATGGCCCCAGACATTATGCCTGCCCAACCCACTTTGTTAGTGCCCTCTCCCTTCTATGTCATAGAAGGGTCCACACCCTTCTATGACAACGAGAGAGGCACAGGGGAAAGTAAAATAGAATGGAGCAACTACTGTCTTCAAACTGAGTATTTTCTGTTCTCATGGAGAACAGTGGGTCAAAAATCCATTATACAAACCATTGTGTCAAAAGTATTATACTAGACAAAGACAGCATCACACCCGTGGGAACAGCTGCTCACGGCTCCTACTGCTGATAATATTGAAAACCAGTTTGAAGTGTGGCACTCTTACTAAAATGTGACACATCT
>NW_005187467.1:1071016-1077262 GCF_000239375.1 Pundamilia nyererei | reverse complement strand
TATATATATATATATATATATACAATTATTACAACATTAGTCAAATACGTGTTGTATAAATTGAACAGCTCTTCCTCAGAGTCCACATATGGAAGATTCAACTTCAACGTCATTATGACCCAAACTATTTGTGGTATCACAGTTTTCAGGCAACAACAATTTGCAACAAATTTGCAACAATTGGACTCTATTCATTTCAGTTACCTTCAAGACAAAAATTAGTGTTAATGTATGGATGAATGATGCATTCAAGTCCCTTGAAAAGTTTGGCTGAAGAAGAATGAAGGCAAACAAATTTAAAAACTTGTCATTGTCAAGCAACAATATCTGCCCCAAATATTTGGAAAAGGGTATTCTGAGTTAAAGCTCTGTCCTCCTGGAGTCCTCAACTAAATGGAGCTGGTCTCACAAACTGAATTTGTGATTTTTAGGATGTTATTCAGGTTGCAAAACAATGTCTTGACTCAATATTACTACCCCCATATTTTGGCTCAAGACAATGTGTTTACTGGTTTATGCTTTACAGATGCTATAATTCATACATTTTGGCTGTTTTTGTATTTTTCTCTATTGGCATATGTGTTTTGTGTAATTTAGATGTTTTTATTTGTGTGTGTGTGTGTGTGTGTGTGTGTGTGTGTGTGTGTGTGCGTGCACTACTACTCTGTTGATGGTATTGCTGTCTATTGTAGCCTGTACACACATGCAAAAGACAATTTAATCTAAAGTCATATCATGCTGTTAAATAAAGGTTAAAGAAAATGAAAAATATGCACATGCATAACAGTAGGTGTCTTATTTTTAGATTTTTATGCAATCATGAAATACGTTTGTTTACACTGTGATAAATCTCCTGGCATTGTCATTCAACTAAATCACACAAGAATGAAACAAAGACTGCATTTCCTGTATCCAATTTTCAGCTGAATTGCATAGATATATTCAGTGAATACTGCAGTCATCAGTGTAGGAGAATTGATGACATTCTTTGTATTTCCTTCTTTCTATATCACTATATGTGTAGTGCAAAAAATACCAAGTTAAAAATAATATAGCAAAAATATACAGCATTTAAATACTTGAGTTTGTTGTACATAACAGTATATGTGAACATATGTTCACCTATATTCCAGAAGGAGAAACAACCTTGCATTCTTTTTTTTCTGAAAGGAAGCTAGTTTACAAAGCTGGAAGACAACAGAAGTCATTGTAGTAGTACTGAGATGAGACACCCATAATGAGCAAGCAGAGCAAATTCTGTCAACTGTACACATCTAAGGAACCAGGAAACCAAATCCTGAGATCAAAAATCAATGGACAGAATTGGCTCAACTGAACCAAATTAACTACACAAGCCGCTAAGTCCCTGTCCATAAACTTGATAAACTGTTGAAGTCTTGACAAACAGAAAAAGAATTACTGAAAACTCTTCTCTTTTCCACAGTAACTTCCTGTCAGCTAATTTTAAAAAGTCCAAGTCACAGTTACTTAATAGTGGAATTTCTGTTAGTATTGATATCTTCTTACCACCTTCATACATACACCAACACCTTGTAGTATTGCTTTCATTGGGAATTGGTGCCAAATGTACAACTATTACTGTAAGATTCGGTTAATTGTTAAGTCCCATAGTAGACCTTAGTGAACCAGAGTCTGTTGACTCTCCAACCAGTTTTCCTATTTCTCTATTCATGTTTGAAAAATCAGAATCTTCTATAGCAACCGTGGCCTGTTCTGTTATCGCACATAAAGCAAAGAGACACCCACATAGAGACACACAAGCCATTTATGAGAAATTTCTTAAGTGCTCATGTTGGGCTGAAAAGCTTTCAATAGTCACTGCACTTTGCAGTGATTCTTCTTGTGAATTTAAAATACTTTTTTTTTTTTTTTAAAAAGGGAGAATAAACTCTTACATTTCTTCATGCCTTTAGGGCACATTAAAAAGCTATACAGAAAATAGAAAACAGGAACTCACTATAATTATCCTCCTTCACACTTTGTGATGGACAGTGGTCAGCACTGTCAGTGATGGTCAGCTGTCAAATGCTACCAAACATGAGTGTTCCACAGTTTGTTAAACAACTCCTTTTATATTTATGCTTCTATTTGTGTATCATAAAGCTCTACTGAGACCATTGCTTTCAAAGGTTTTAAATGGGACTCAAAAGTATTGTAAAAGCATTGCATTTAAAAGTTGAAAGTTGGACACTTTGTGACGAAAAACAGCTTGATTAAAAACTAACTCAAAATTGTCAGTCATCAGCTTTACCATCTCCTTCACACATTCCCACGCGCTCCATGCATTGCTTTTACAAAATCCCTGGGGAAGCAATGATTACAGTTTACAGACAGCAGTTCAAAATGCTTATGATTAGACTACATCAAACCTTATGGTGCTTTTGAAATACAAGCTCAGGCCTGTCAGCTGACGGAGTTCAAGCTCAAATTACCACTGGAGGCTTGTTAGGCAGCTTCCCTGCTAATACCAGTAGCAGAGGTTTGGGAGCCCACACTTTGGCTTTCTTGAACAGTATACAGTAGTTGCTGGGATATTAACATTTTCAAATTGTGGTAAATGTCTGGTTTGCTGTAATGTTTATGCAGCACTGTGAATAATTGGCATTCTGTGGTACAAACTGTACTGTCTACAAAAAACCATGTGTAATAGATTTATGTCAATATATAAAATAAAATATATTCACAATCTAATGAATGCAAAACAGTGGGTCACAATCAAAGGTATAAAATATATTTCCTATGTGACAGTCCCAAGAAACGAATTTTAATGTTAAATTTTTTTATTGAATAATAATTCAAGCGTTTTTTTCCCCCCACAGAATTATGTTTAGTGCTCCTATGCAAATACTTAAATTGCCAAGTACCCTGTGAAAAATCATTAACTAAGAAATATAATCAGTCCAAGACAGTGGAGTGGGAGTCTGTCTGACCACAAGATTAAAGGCTCTCTGGAGAGGGAGCTGAGTGATATCAAGGACCATCACAAAGGCAACTTGTCCAGCCAGCCCGTTGGTGGGAAAATGAAAGGAAGTGGGTTGGAGCTAGACATTTTTGAATTTGTCACCAAATTGACCATTAATATATCTGAGTGGCCCACCCTAAATTCTGTCTGTGGCAAATGTGGGCTAACAACACACAATACTGAATCAGGAATAGTTGCCTGAACAACAATGGTTGTTTTATACAGGATGAGCTATTTTCATTCGAACCATAAAATGAGAAAAGTGAAAAGAAAGATTTGTGGTTTTTTTTCTTTGTTGCTTCATGTCACTTGTATACAAGTTAAATATTTTTTTTAGCAGCTAAAAATAAATTATATCTCACTTTGTTCCTTTGTAAGGTTGTAATGTACAATACTGCTCTACAGCAGCATACCTAACTTTAAAAAATATGCCCACAATTTATTCAGAAGCAAACAGCCTCAAGAGACAATGTTTAAAACTCAAGAAACAGTTGTTTCCATTTATTATTATGGTTTAACAGGCAGAGCAGTGAGGTCAGTGCAGCTTCTCTGACTTCCATAAATGAAGCTCAGAGAAAGGCCCAGAGTGCACAAACCCTTCTCTGGTGGGTTGAAAGAACTGTTAAAAGGGCAGAATCCATTAGACCGGCAAATCCATGTTCTAGACTGACTGAGGGACTCGCTTGATCCGTAACTTGAAATTTTGCGCTCACTGCTAAACACACTAGTGAAGATGTAGCATGGGAAGATAATGGATAGCAGACAGATAAAGCAGAGCACTGGTATGTTGAAACGAATTACTACTAAGCCAGTTAAGCCTGCCTGATACTTTAAAGGTAATTGGATATACATTCATGTTACGTAAATTTACTTTTATTCTTTCTTTATTAATTAGGTAGAAAGGTATGTATAAAATAAAACTTGGTAATGAGTAATTACTTTGTACAGCAGCCACAGAAGGTGTGCAAAGGTGTTCCCAATTTTATCTCCTTTAGAAACCAAGAAGGACCTGGCACATAAATTCTTGGATTTAAATACAAAACGTGTCTTTTTAAAGATGTGAAAGTGAAAAAAATATCCCCGATATTTGACACCGATAAATGAATGAATAAATAAATTCTCCTACATGTGGCACATTTATCCCCGGCAAGTTATCATTTTAGACATTACTGTATCATTTTCTTTTTGTAATATTAATACTTTAAATTATTCTGTACATCTTTTCTAAATAGTCTCTGAACACTAGCTCTTGAATTTCTTACCTGAAAGGCCACTGATGACAGACAGGAGGAGGAATGGTTTCCATGGTGACCCCATACTTGTTGAAGAGGTCCCTTCTGCAAGAATGTTAGCAGGTCTGCTTCTTCATTAAAGCTGCGCCTACAAACATTAGGAAACAAATCAGTTGGTGGGAGGATGTACCTCTGTTTATCACATACAACCAGAAGCACCCTGTAGAACACAACAGCTGTCAATCAAAAATCCCTGTGAAAATCTCACTGAATAGAGCGTGCATTTATTTTCTTATCACATGATCACAGGGATGTTTCACACCACACAATCTGGACTTCAGGGGGGTTACACATGACAAGATTGCTCCCACTCCATAATTTCATGCAAAATTTATACAGTGGGCAAGACTACTATCCCATCCTGGGCTCTTCACACCCTCTCTAATTGCATGCAGTCTATCACGGCTATTAAATTCCCATTATACCACAGAACTGCTGTACATCTTGTACTGAGAAAAATCCAACATGCATCATGTAATCAGATAGTGACTGACACCAACTTGGCTACTGAAGTGACAAATGCATGCTGCAGTTACACAGTGTGAATAGTTTGTGAATAGCAACAAAATCCTTGAAATTTCACGATAAAGAATGTTTTGCAGCTACAATATATAAAGGACTCTTTGAAAGCACTACGTTCGCCTTTTGCTTAACTGTTTTGCTTAACGCTTAAAAGGAGTGCGTTTTATAAGTCTGTAATTATTTTCAGCTGTATTTAGAGAAAAGAGGCTTTTTTGTTAACTAAACAAACCTTATAAACCAATTCTTATACACAAAATTCAACGACCAGCTAAACCTATTTTAATCTTCAAACTAAAATACACAATAATATGTGAATAGTAATAATTGGGTCATCTGCAGGTGATTTAAAACACTAGATTCTCCACAAACAGGTGACGCAACACAGCAGAGAGCTGACCATCATCCAGCGCTTTGCCCCAGCTGCGTTGTGAACAGCTCCCTGCACCAACTTTTCATGGCACTATGATATCATCACATCTAGCCAGGATTATGACTTACAGGCATTGAGTCATAATTCCACAGATGGTAGCTTCGCACCATTGGCTTCTCATCCAAGCACATCCACTTAACGTCTGAACCAGCGGTTCCTCTCGTACTGAGCGTTTTACTACTCCAAAACACATCATCAGTAGAGTAAATCTGACCTACCTTAAGATGGTAAAAGCCCAAGCTCACCTTTCTCTTTTCAGTGGGTGAATATTCAAAAAATGGATTGATAATGCAGAGCAAACTGGGGCTTTACTGCATTATCGGATGTGACACAATAATCGTTTAATCTCAGTTATCTTGTTTTTATAATTGTTGGAAGCCAAAGTGGTAATGTAGACTTGTTCAAACTTAATGATTGCTTTGCTTGATCTATTAAAAGATCATTCCCAGTGCATTTTTTAACAAATAAACTTTCTTGGTTCAGCAAACCAGTAAACGTAAAAAAATAAAATAAAAATAAAAATACTGGAGTATGTTTCATTCCTGCACAAAAGTCCTTTTTTCCATTCAGTACCATCAGTTATAAGTTAAGCATAAAACATGATCACAATAGCAAACACTAATAAAATATCCACTGCACCTCAACTTACGGATGAGTCTACAGTGCTAACAGGATATATATTGCATAATATACAGTTTTTGTGGGCCTGTGCTTTGAAAAGAATAAGGTTTGCTGACCTTGTTATTCATGCTCATTGTCAATAATCTCTATATTAAAAAGTGGTATTTCTCCAGTTATCTGACAGGAGTGCATTCTTTTAAAATCTCTTTTTTTTATTTTGCTCTCTTCCACTTTTATCCCAGTGACAGTGTCTCTTATCTTTATTTAAGTCTGTGTCATTTAGATCATTAACACAGCTGCACAGACAGCTCTGAGGGTTGAGGGAAGCATGTCCAGATCCAGTAGGAGTTATGTCACATTCATTATTTATCCGTCCTTGTCTTTGCTTCACCTCATTC
>NW_005187467.1:1068333-1070562 GCF_000239375.1 Pundamilia nyererei | reverse complement strand
TACAAAAGCAGCGTAAGAGAACATGAGCAGAAGGATTCTGCATACATTAAAACACAGAAAATCACCTAAGACAGCCAAGCAGTTTCTCTTCTTTCTTGAACACATGGGTCAGCTCATTGACACACAAACTCCTGGACACGCGTTGGACTGAACTACTCCCACATTACTCCCCAGGTGATAAGTGAAACCAGAAGTGTCTTTCTTTTTTGTGGATATTAGAGGAAAAAAAGATGATACTCTGTATCAGGTTGCCTTAGTAGCAGTCTTAAGTAAACTTCATATCCCACACCATTTCACACTGTGTACATTACTTATTACACATTTGCAGGTAGTGTAATAAGACTATTTAAAATATAGCGCAGTAATTCTACTAGAAAAAGGTGCAGTGCCTTTGAATACTATTCATGCTATAGCTTGTCTGGTATGTGAGCCCAGAAACTGCTTCAGTTGTAGTGAGAGTCACTGAGGAGTAAAATTCACATCAGTCCACTGCACACTTAAGCTGATGAGAGACACTGGGTTGCTTTTCCTCAAACCTGTGTACTTTCAATAGGACAGCTTCTGCTGTCTGGGAATGGCTGGGACGTGTCTCTGGTCATTTTATCTTATGTTTTCAGTTGCAGTAGAAAACTGTTTACATTTTTTTTAATTGCTTGTGTGAGTTGTTGTTCATTTGCCCTTAATAGAATTTAGTAGAGAAGAGCTAGCACGTGATCATGGCCTATTTTAAAAGATTTCTTAAAGCGCTGATGTCTTATGATGCAAACATAATATTGCTGTAGCGGGGTATTTGGTATGTTGTACCAGAGAAACTAAAGCGTATGAGTATATGAGAAGGACATTTTTATAAATGTCACAGTTTTAAATTCCAGCAGAGCGCATTTATCTAGGCTTAGACTCTGATTAGGCAGCTGTCTGATAGCACAATGAGTTTGAAGTGTAATCCTTCAATAAGTGGAATATAAGCTAAAATGTTTCTTGGTTCTGCTGTACGTCAGATATAAATGGCTTATTCATATTTGCAGGACGAAATAAAGATCATCACTTTAGTTTAGGCATCAAAATATACTAATGAATGAATAGGGTTCTTTGAAGAAATCTAAAGTATTTAGCATCACCTGTGACCTGTGATTAACAGGAAGTGGAATGTCAATACATATATACAGTATATATATTTTTTTGTCAGGTATTTGTCATTTTAAGAGATCACGGGTCCTTTTTGTATGTATCAAGTAAAGTGTGTTGGTAATTAGACAACCTAAGGTTTAACCAACTCAACTGCTCTGTGTTTCATGGAATTCTGCCAGACATGCCATTTGTTGAATCAGCTTTCATTTTCCAGTCAACCGTAAATTTCACATGGGAGAAAAACAATTTTAGATAGCCTTTGATTCACAAGCCAATACAATGGATATTGTACAACCAGAAACTGGGCTCAAAAAAAGTAAATAATTCACAAGCATAAAATTAATGTACGCTTAATTTGACATTTTACTCAAAGATTTTATTTAGCCACTCTTATCATATGCTGAAGAATTCTAAGAGTTTGTATTTTAGTAAAAGACAAATATTTTGTTTTCTACATGACAAAGTGATCTACAAAAAGAGTGAATATTCAGTACTCCACAGTAGCCTGCAACTTTTCATTTATATACATTAGGGGGCTGTGGAGCTGAATCCTGCAACACTTCTGTCCAGCCGATCACAGCTTAGCTAGAGGAGCATTAATGAGGTGGTGCAGAGGTTACAACAATGTCCACTGACAGTCCTCATTGTGATGCTTCTACTTTGTGTTTTCACAAGACGTATTCCATTAAATATGCGCAGACATTGTTTGTCAGGCTGAGTCTGAACAACACCAGTCGCAAACATTGCCTGAAAACATTCCCCAGGTAGCTATATTCTCATTAACTGCTTATTGCAGGATATTGTGGAATTTTACACAATGAAGGACAAGCACATAATTTAGATGCTTCCGACAGCCTTCTAAAAATGGAATGAATTATGATGATTCAATTACAATGTAGCGTGACACTTATGTATTTTGACGGGACCTGTTGTTGTTGTATGCTTGTAGTTTTTTTGTCACCAGAAATATTAAGCCCCCCCTGAAATTCATCAATTTGTTATGGATTATTCAACAACTTGGACATGTTTCTATTTATGCTTGAAAACAATGATGTCTTGGATGTAACCTTTGTATTTTTTAACAAAGGTATCAGCACAACA
>NW_005187467.1:1058537-1066008 GCF_000239375.1 Pundamilia nyererei | reverse complement strand
TTGTTGTTGTTGTTGTTGTTGTTGTTGTTGTGATTAAATATTATTATCATACTGGACTAAGTGAATTTCCAAAGCTACTCCAAATCCCAACCTTACATCATCATCTTTTTCGTGCTTCCTTTTTTGACCGACCCCATCACCTTTTTATATCTGTGGGATGTAGACTGGGATTGCAGCAATGACACTGTGGGATGCTCGGAGCAGCTAGGGGGCCAATGGAGGCTCCAGCTGAACATTTCTGGTTTTAAAATCCTTAAAACACGACCAAGATCACATGTCTGTCAGCATCCAAAAACGGGCTCCCTCCACAGGTTCTACCAGCAGATTCATAGAGATTAAACCCTCTGGATCAGCTTTGTCAGAGTTCTGGGTTTGCGACTGAGAATTTCTGTTTCAAACTTTGTAATTATATTATTTCATTCTTTGATTTATTATTGTTCAGTTTTGGTTTTCTTTAGTTCTTAGTGATTGTAGTTCTTCCTCCCTTAGTATTTATCTTAGCCTGTGTTTATTCTCGGTTCCCATGTCTACGCTGTACTTTCCCGTGTCCCACGCTCCACATCTAGTCACTCTTGTCTCCACGTTCCCTCTGTCTCCTCAGTCTGTCTCAGTGTCAAGTCCACGTCCTTGTGAATGCCTCGTGCTTCCTGTTTTATTTTGACAGTCTGTGTCCTATGTCAGCGTATTCTGCTTTGTTTCCTTATCTCATTATGTCAGATTAGCCCCAGCTGTGCTTTCCTCCTGTTTCCCATCCCCTCGTTACTCCCTGGTGTATTAAGCCCTGTGTTTTCCTCTATCTGTTGTCACGTCGTACCACTCCCATGTGCTGTCTGTGTGTCCTGCCTAACCCCACTATTTCCTAGTTCTGGGTTCACTAATTCTGTGGTTTGAGTTTAATGTATCTAGTTTTCTGTACAGGTACTGGGGTTCTCCAGCAATAAAGCTGCCATCTTTAGTTTACCCTTCTGTGTTCCGAGCCCTGCTTTTGGGTCCTCATCCTGCCTGCCACACAGCAGATAGTGACAAGCTTCTTCCTATAAGAGGTCTGGAAGCAACTCCGAAAACAGACTAAAACAAACTTAATTATATACAGCTGAATGACTCAGTTGTATTTTATTCACCCATTTATTAATCTGTTGTCCATATGCATCCTGGTTCCTCTTCTGATACTACACTACAGGACTTAAAGTATATAATATGTACAGAAAAATTTGGAGTTAGATATGTTTCAGCTAAATCATCTCTTTTACATGTTCATATTCATGCATTTGCTGTGGTAAAATAAATCTAGATAAGTATAACAGAAAACACAGCTTAGAGATATATTTGTTTTTCCGCCAAGACAAACTACTAAGCTCTTTAAAATGTCTCGTTACACACTCTAGAGGTTTTAATCCGAAAGCAGAGGGTGAGGTTAAAACATGATAATACTGGGATTAATCTTGCCACCGTTTCACTCCTTTGACCAAGACAAGCCATTTGTAAACGTTAAAGCCGAGGCAAACTCTTAAAAACAACTAATAAGCTGGACCATTTACAAGAGGGGATAATGATGAATGTTAGAGAAGCAAACTTTTGATTAGACTTAAATTTTTGGTCCCTGAATTGGAATGTTTGGAATATATACTAAATACATTGCAGATGAATCCCCTCAACTAATATCACCGAATGTGCCCTTGAGCAACCCACTTTGCCTGCATTTGTGTCTATGGACCTACACATAATGTGCAGTCGAACAAAACTGCATTACATTAGAAAGTAAGCAGCATTAAGAAAATGTGTCCTGAAAACAAACCCCTCTACTAGATTGAAGTGTAAAAAAAAAAACCCATTAAAAAACAAAAAAATGGTTCTTTTTTGCTTTGAGGCAGACAGTGTTTTATTTGTCCTGTTGTCGAGCCCCTTAGTTGGTAAGTTCCTGGTCCTGCCACTCGTTTCAATGAGATGTGTGCTTAGAAATAACATGGAACCTCAGGGTGAGGTAAGCAGTATGCATAACACTATTAAGGGTGAAGCAGGTGGCAAATGCAACAAAAGGAATCAATCTGCGAGCCATGTCAGTGTTCAGGTTGTTTTAGAACACCTCCTGACAACTGCGCGTTTACATATTCTGCTCTGTTGTGTTTTTTAGTGTTTTACCACTGTTGTCTACATTGTGGCTATTACATGCCCTTTTGTGCCTCTTCTCTTCGCCCACCCCACTTGCTTCTCATCTCTTCCCTCTTGTTCTTAGGTGCAAGTAGGCAGACTCTATATTTCAGTGCATATTGAGACAAAGCTGGTAGCACTTCCTCCCTGTTTTTGTTACTTTTGACCAGCTTTCTCTCTTGGTGTGGTTGATCTTTGTTATGGTCTACATTTAAACGTTTTTTCCTGATAAATTTAATCTTGGCTCTGTATTTTTTCTGTATTCTATCAGTATACTGCAGTCACAGAGTCTTGCTGAGTTTCTCCTTTCCTGAGGCTGTTGCTCTAACAGGGGCAAGCAGACTCCTTGACTGCACCCACAATAGAAATAAAGCCATCCCGTTCTACTTGCGCCTGACTGTGAACCAATGTATCAATTAAACATCTCACAGTCTCCGTGTCAACTACATTCATTATTATTTCATTATAACCGGAGCACCCCGACATCGACAACTATTAAAGCATATATTACTCACAACTCCACCAGGACCATAAACTCATACAGAAGTCTTAATCTAATGCAAAACACTACTATAGAACATGCACCAAATTATAACAGCAACATTTTTCAAGATTTTTTTTTTCAGCTGCCTCACGTAGTACACGAAGCAGTGTAATAAGTGACTCATTTAACATTTAACAGTGCATCTACATGTGCCAATTCTAACCTTTTTGTGTGTGAATAAAAAAAAAAAAAAGAATAGCTTGGTGAAACAAAACAAAACCTGTTCTACTAATGAAGAGAGAAAAAAACATGTAAAACTCACTAAACTTGATAATTATATACAGCAAATTAAAGCAAAAACTATTAAGTTAAAGAATTGTGCAAATTTACAATGGGGATCTAGTGTTTGCTAGATAAAGTAAGCTTAAGGCTTTCTATGTTTGATCCCATATTGTTGACAGTATGTGACTGTTTACCAGTGAATCCTAAAAGTGTCAGTATGAACCAGTTAGGGTACAAAATCTATTGATCATTAACAGTATTTATGGCATACAAAATACTAGGCAGGTGCCTAATATTTTGCAAGTGCCTCATATCCTGCAATAACCCATCTGATCACTCAGAGCATGGACACAGGACCCAAGCAGACATCCTGTGGTGTCTTCAGAGGGCATGCTGCTTAACTTTGGGTGCTTGTGGGTTGCTTGATGGAGACTCAGTTAGAAGGATTGGGTTCTTTTTGATGCTGCTTAAGTGCTCATGTTAAGTTTTTTTGTGGTTTTGGTTTTAGTTCTTTTTTTACTGGGTAAGTATTTTGTTTTCAATTCTGGGGCTTATTCTGGGAATCAGATTTTTTTTTCCTGCATTTTTGAAATGGATACTAGGTCACCTTGTCCACTTGACATCCTTCTCTTTTACAGCAGAGACTGTCATGCTTGAGCTCATCTCACTGTTGCTAACTTTAGCAGATTTTTTTTTTTTTAAATTTTACAGTATCCTACTGCTTAGCAAAGATATCAGCCAATGACATTCCACTGATGGTACAGGAACCATGCCCCCTCCGCGCCAACAAACATGCAATCCCCACGCCTTGGGTAAGTGAGCAGTGAAGCCTCAGATAGTGATAATTTTGAAAGTAAATAGAGCCAAACACAGCAAAGACATTTTTAACTCATATTTTTGGTGATTTTGTTGTACAAGAGTCACAGTCACCCGTGTAAAATTTTGATTTATCTCCTGTTTTCACTATTAAAGCTCTGAAGCCCAACAAATTGTATTAAGAAGAAGATCTATGGTTTGTCAAAAGAATAGTACACTTCACCAGTCTGTGATTTTAATGTTGTGAGTGACTGTGGAATACATTGCTAAAAATGTATCTGCACGAACTACAATAGTAAGCAACTTAAGATGAAGACTATCAAGACCACAGTCACATGATAGACACTCCACTATCATTCTTTTCCTGCATTATGATACAAATACAAATTATAATGCTGATACCATAACATCTATTAAAAAAAATAGTAAAAAATAGTATTTATTTATTGTCATTGTCAAGAACAATGAAATTGCGTTTGGGGCTTCCATACAACCCCAAAAAAAGAAGAAAATAATAAATACCCCTTAAAGCCCAAGTGTACATATTTAACCCAGTGTGACTCCAATGCAATAGACAATCCTTAGCAATAACATGAGAACATGACAAGTAATGTTGGTAGAAATTCAGACAAAGACCTGAGAAACATGACAAAGTACAACAATGCAACCCATTCAATATTATTGTACTGTGAGATATGATATCAGATATGATAGTTATCTATTTAAGAAAGAGGGGGGGGCAGGAGGGGGAAGAGAATAAAGATATGATGCACCAATGCAGACCAGTTCATTGCTATTAAGAAGTTGGATATGGTTATTGTCCGTGAGAGGGGGACAGAGAGTTCAGGAGCCTCACAGCCTGTGGATACAGGCTGTTGGCCAGTCTGGATGTTCTGGCCTGTATAGACCTGTACCTTCTCCCTGAGGGCAGCAGATGGAAAAGGTGGCGCGCAGGGTGATGTTGGTCCCGCAGGATTATCAGTCAATCCTGACCAATATCATCAACAAGTAAATCTGATCACCGTCTTGTTCACAAACGAACAGACAGTTAGACATCTACAGACAAATCCTGGAGCTGCTACAGTCATAACATTACTCCTTTTCTTTTTTCTTTTTTTTTGTGTCCCGTTTGGATCTTTGGCCATCAGAATTGTTGTCTTAAGGCCAAGAAAGATGCCAAGCGGATTTATTTTACCAAGTGGATCATCATGGCCTTGCCATATTGGTCCATTTGATTGACCTTTATTATAATTATGAATTTTATTTTCAGTTGCTACAAACGGGACAGACATGACTGGGGGATAGGACAGGGAGAGAGAATGAAAGAAAGAGAGGGAGAGAGAGAAAACCAAAGGGGAGAAGAGACGGTGAGAAGGGGGGGAAGAAAGAAAAAAACAAAAAAAAAAACACCTGGGTCACCTGTATGGAGAGAAAAAAAAACAGAAGAGAAAGCAAACAACAAAGAGCAACATAATTAAAAAAACGGCACCATCACAATAAACTAGCTAGCAGTAGATACTAAATAATAAACGCTATTGTGCAGCACGCAAGATAGACAGCGCTGTCTATCATAACATTACTCCTGACACATGAACAGCATCCACAATGCCTTCACTGGGACATGTGGACAATCCCTGAATCATAGAGCTACATTAAAATAAGACTCAATTTGATACACTATGCAAAAATACCATCATCCGAGCCCGCATTGTCATTGTCATTCATTATTTCAGTCTCACTGGTTTGGCTCCAGAAAGGCTGAAATAATGAATGAATGAATGATAATGAATCCAGAAAGGTCACTTCATGACATCAGGTTTCAAGTCTTGATGTGCATCATGACAGCATCAGAAAAAACAAAAACTGAATTAGACACTGAATTTGTTAATATACAGTTAGGTGTGTAAGTATTTGAAGAATAAGACTACTTTCTACTTTTGCCTCTGTACACCACTACAGTAGATTTTAAATCAAACAAGCCAGATATAACTACATTTTAGATTTTCAGCTTTAAAGGTTCCAATGGAATAAAATTCCATTGCATTGTGAGGTTTTTATGACATTCAAGCCTTAAACTAAAGTAGGTAACTAATGTTAGCTGACATTAAAAGGTGTACAGTCTCCTCATTGCTTAGGTCTTCCTATATTAGTGCTAAGCAGAGTATAATAGCGTGTGGTAAAAACACATGTTAGATGTGATGCTGATAGTAGCAAAACGCACTATGATTTTTAAATTGAGGCTGTAATTGAAGTAACTGAAGGCCCTGCCCCAAATAAATAAACAAACAAAAGGAAACCTGGATGAAAAAGGAAACCTGTGCAACCTCTGTAGGGTCCAGGTGCTGTATCACCTCATACCACTGGTAGTGACGCTGACCCGAGCCAATTGCTCAAATCCTTTAATTTTTAAAAAAAAATCAGTGTATCAAAGAAGGGTTAAGTGACAGCAAATAAATAAGTAAAATTTTATTTATATATCCCCTTTCAAGATAAAAATCACAAAGTGCTTCACAGAAGCTAAAACATAAAAATAAATCAACCAAAAGCAAGTTTAAAAAGATGAGTTTTTAGCTATACTGAAAATACTCAAAATTTAGACTTCAAATTAGAATTCAATTTAAATTAACACTTTCATGTTTTTCCATCAGTCTAAGAGCTGAAAGTGTAGTGAATACTTCAAACAACCATGTCCACACAGGAATAGGAATTAGCTACCAATCATTGCTGATAGTGTCAGTGTTCTTAGGTCTGATGGAAATCAAATGCTGAGGGAGAACAATGAATTTTGAAAATGTTAATGTCCAGTTTATAACCAATAGTAGTATGGGGTATGTGTTTCTCCCATTTCATGTCATTCTAAGTGCTTGAGTGCAGCTAAACTCAGCTGGGTTTCTGTTTCATTCATTTGCATCTGTTTGTGTCTCTCCTCCGCTCTTTCCTTCTCTCTTTAATACAGCCGAATTCACAATAAACCTGTTATCATATAAATATTCCTTTTCTGATCCTGTGAACACAATGAAATATGGACTTTACCACAGTCCATTAACCATAGGAAACACTGCTAACACACAAGCCACTTGCCAAGCTGCTACTCTGTACAGCTGAAATCTGGATTTTGACACACTGACAAAATCTTTATCCACATGTTTAAAACAACGACCGTGTTGAGAAATTTGCTACATTTAAAAGCAAAACAATCAGTCATATTTAGAATAAACACTTATTTTTTTTATTCAGGCCTGTGTAATCTACTCGTGCGCTGCACTGTTCCTTTTGGCTGGTCCTTGCTGTTCTTCCTTAAATGAACTGTTAGAAATGCAAACCAGTACCAGTCATGTTTCAGAAAAATTAACATTATCATTATTTGTTGCAATATTAAAAATATATGTGAAACTTCAATTGTGTAGTCTGGGGACGGACGAGACTAACATTAATGTTTTAAAGTGGTAGAATATGTGGCTTTTAACCAAAGGGTTGCATTATCTGTTTATGAGTTACACCTATTTATTTTCCACTGACCGACATTTTTAGAGGTTTAAAAGTGATTAGACAAAGATAGTTTGAAATATAACACACTAAACGCATAAAATAATTCCATATTTTATTTTATATAATATTAAATAAATATCATTATATAAAAAAAGCATTTTAATGCTTGCAGTCAATGACTGCTTGAAGTTTAGGCGTGGCGTGGGTGTGGTCTCTGGCCAGCTGCAGAGGAGGGGTGACGCAGTGAGCTCC
>NW_005187467.1:1049713-1058445 GCF_000239375.1 Pundamilia nyererei | reverse complement strand
AGCGGGAGTGTCTGTGTCCCAGTAAAAACCACAGTATTAAATAAAAGTTCTGCTGTCATCATATTCGCTCCAGCGTATGTTTCTTGGGTCCAATGTTACAATGGTAAATCGGGTTCTAATATAGCGCTTTTCAGCTCTACCTGAGTACTCACAATGCTTATACAACATGCCTCATTGACCCAGTTATATAAACACTTTTTATTCTATGCTTTGTAGGAGTTACCTAACTTGGGGTTAGTATCTTGTATAAATATGGGATGCAGACTGGAACAGCCAGGGATCGAACCAACAACCTTCCAATTAAGAGATGACCTGCTTTGCCTCCTTCACTGCATCAACATTTCTATGTACGTTATACTGCGAGTTCCAGGGAGTAGCTACCAATAAGTATAAATGTGGCACTAACATCCAGAGGTTTCATTAGTTTACCTTCTTCATTGAATTCAAACAACTGTCCATTTACGTTTGAGCCTCTGCCAATGGGGGACTAGAAAAACAGCTGTAATTTCTGGACAGTAAACCTTGTTTATTAATCTTAAATCTTCAACTTAAAAAAATCACTACTGTTTGCTGTAGATTCCACTATATACAGGGCAAAATTAGAAGGAAAAAAAATCTGTCACTACAAATTCTAATCGAGTGACACATTGTAGGGTTTATCTTACAATATAAAGCGCCTTGAGGCAACTGTTGTTGTGATCTGGCACTGTATAAATAAAACTGAATTGAAATTGAATTAATGGAAGTAGTTTTTTTTGCTTTTTTTGTTTTAAAGAAAGGCATATTTTTTCCACTCTAATCAGTCTCAGCTTCAACTCAATCTCACGTTGATGGAGAAAGGTGTAAATTTAACAAAAGCAACATGAATGTTCCTAATCAGTGTGCTGTTGTTTTTGATTAGAACTACAGACAATAGTGCTCATGAACATTCCCAAAGATCAGAGATGACATCCTCGCATTACCAAGCTTTCTCCACTGAGTAATAATGTATATTTCTAGCCGTAATTTACTTTTTTTTTTAAATTCTATTTTCATCTCGTGGTCTTGAGGAAATCCAAGCAGAAATCTATGCAAATGAAATGATTTCAATGATAGTTCACAATCTTCTTGCAAAGCCACTTGTTATTTCACTTAATTCAGAAGCATGACCAGGTGTCCCCCCCTTTTTTTTTTCCAACATCATAATGTCTGCTGCGAGCAACTGCAGTTAAGATGTGGTAATTTGCCCTGTTAAAATACTGGCACAATTACATAAATCAAAAGTTGGTATTTACGAATATTTTTGCTAATCCGTTTTATATTTATGCTATGCCCTAAAGTCGCAATAAGCTGCTACCTCTTCTGGTACCACGGGTTTATGTGAAATCATGATTAATGCAGTATTTTGGTAGTCTTGAAATCATGACTACCAAAATACGAAAATATTATTTCTACCCACTTTCTTCTCATGCACAATTACAAAGAATAGCTAGATTTAACTAAAATGAATTTATGTCTAAGAATCATGGCAGTTGAGCCACCTCTCCAGCTCTAGGTCTACCTTTTAGGTTACATGTAAATGTTATTTTAAAACAAAAAACACATTTCTAAAAGTAAAATTGAAGCATTTAAATGTCACTCTGCATTTGTTCTGTACACATTTTTTAATCAATTCAATTTTATTTATATAGCACCAAATCACAACGCCTCATCATGCCTCAAAGCACTTACTTTATTTTATTTAAATGTCAGCTTTCAAAGCCACCAATAATGATAATAACAATAACAACAACTAATAATAATTATCATCCAGCCTAATTCAACATAAAAATGCAAAGTATGCTTGAAGGCTCACCACTTAAAATGTTTTATTTTAAATGAGCACAGAGGGGGAAAAAATAAAATTTTAATCAAAACAGTTTTTATAATTTTGTATAATTAAAGAATATCTTAATTTTTCAGACCTACACAATACACTTACACATATGCATGTGTGTACACACACACACACACACACACACACACACACACACACACACACATTACATATAAAACTCTTCACTGTTATTTCTTTATATTTTGCTTCTAAAAAAACACATGTGCATAATGGATTATTATGCATAGTGAAATGGAAGTATTCAACTATAGGTAAACCTTCAAGCTTTGCTAATTTGTAAAGTTTTATGTTCTAATATACTCAACTGACGTTTTAAAATCCTGCTGTAAAAACAAAGTAGATGTTTCCATTACTACCGAGTGACATCAAGGTAAGAGGTACTTCACGTTAAATTGACTTCAACAGATTCGAGTTCATTTTATCTTGGCCTTTGGCACTGAAGTGTCTGTTGTTAATAAAAAAAGCAACAGCTTTCTGTCACTTGATCTGAAATCTGAGTGACTACTTTACATAACAGACGTATAACTTCTTAAAAATGGAAAACTGCACTCCTATGAACACTCTCCTATTACCCTAACAGATTTTTGAAAAAGGCATAGAATTAATAGATTGTGATAAAGCACGCCAAGTCATTCTGTTTCATCCTGACTTCACTAGGTCTTCCCACACACAATTATCTCTTCTGTACATTTTGTTCATCCTTTCTACCACCTAGCATTGCTTTCTAAAGTCTCTGGCTGCCACTATTCACCCCTCAATGGTTTTAATTGTCCCGATGACCTCAATCAAAAGACAATTACCAAAGGGAAGAGGAGCACAGGCAATTATTGTCTTCACCATGAGATAGTGCACACCTGAATGGAGCTACCTCCTTTCACAGTGTTAAAATTACATGTGCTGCCTGGCTGTTGTGATGAAAAAGGGAGAATTAAGTGTGTGCCTGAAATACTTATATGTCCTTAGAGAAGACTGAATCTGAGAACATACTGACACTTTTAAGCCAAATGAGCAACGTGGCACACATATATGAAGATATGTAAAAGAATTCAGGCCAAGCTAAGATGAGTTGGAACATGGGATAAGAGAGGCATCAACCATACAGACATTTTTCATTGTGACATTGCCTTCCTATTAAGTAAGAATTTGGCAGTCTGGTGATAACTATGCAAATAATCCTTACAGTAAAAATGTGATACATTCCACAAACTTACATCATCATGAAATGAATGCACTGAATGTTAAAATCCACCATTGTTTTAAAATCAGAGCAAAGATGCATACTGAGGCTGTTCAAATGTCTGTTTTTGGACTGAGAAAGCAGTAAGCTGCAAGTGGTTATCATCTCTGCAGCTGCTGGGATACACAGAAAGCAAAGAATACCATTTCGGTTTTTTTAGGAGAAGACTGACAATGTATTCTACATATTTTTTTTTAAAAAAAGTTTAAGTTTAAGGAAAATATATTTGACAAAGTATAAAGTATAAACTTAATGCAATACAACCAGTACAATCACATATTATTCCTATATTGTATTGTGGCAGCTAATCATTGTTTTCAATGTTATTTTAATGTTGGAGTTACTACAGAGCCCATCTAGAGATTAAACTGACCTTCAGCAGATATTTGCAAGGAAGCACATAGCATCAAGAAGCCTGCCAAGTAAGGCAAAAATACTAATCAGGATTTCTGATCTGGATTATTTAACATGGGTATTCATAATAAGCAAAGTAGTGTAGTGGTAAGTACTGTCACCCCACAGCAACAAGGTTATTCTTCAAAGCAACCTGCTGGCTGGGGCCTTTCTGTGTTGCGTTTGCATGTTCTTCCTGTGACTGTGGGATTTTCCCGGGTAGTCTTGCTCTCTCCCACAGTGCAAAGACATGCTTGTTAAGATCCCTGGTGATTTTAAATTGGCCACAGCTGTGAATCTGAGCATGACTGGTTGTCTGTCTGGGTTCTGTGATGGACTTGCAACATGGCCAGGATGTACCTTGCACCTACCTCACCCTATGACTTATCCCACTCACCTGCCTCCCCATTATGGATAGATGGATGAATGATTCATGAAGTTAACAAACATCATTAAAAGGGAATGACATCAAACTTTAAATATAATTCATATGAAAAAACAATACATGGGAAACAAAAGAAATAATGGAAGGTAGTGGGGGAAAATAGTGATAGTTAGACACTATCTATGCGTTTTGTTTTGTTTTGTTTTTTACTGTAAAGCTTGTCCTGCAAGGCCCGCCATCAGTCCCTGTTGAACTGCCTTAACTTCAAATCTGCAAGTACAGATGGGGCCAAAGAGAGCCTCAGGTGACAGTAGACCCAGGTAGATCAACATGGCAGCTACAGGCTGAACATCACTGAGTCAAAGCAAAAGGCCAGCTGTTGTGCTCCACGTAAAGCAGTCTGGATAAAAGACCCCGAGAGATCCAGAGGCAAGAACTATACATGTAAACATTAAAATTCTGTCCAAGGTTCACACAGAAACTCTGAGTTTTACTTCATGAACATATATAAGGACACATGCATGTTAACAACCATTTAAATATTGTCATATTCATGACATCTCCTCTTTGAAGCAGGCACCATTTCTAAATACATTTGTGTTCAGACTTTAAAACAAGCAGATTGTTTCCAATTCAACAGCTAAAAGTGGAAAGTTTTTTTTTATCATTTTGTGCTTGGCAGACTATTTTATGAATTTTCCATCTGTAATACTGCAAAACAAGAGTAGAGTGATAATGGTAAGGACACCAGAATACCTTTAATGTTGTGAATGATGTGTTAACCTCCAGCAATAGCCTGAATGCCAACACCTGAGTCTAATCAAGCCAACTCTAATCTGGCTGACTGGATCAAAATAGCACCTGGTGATTTCTTTTTGCTGTTCTGCATAGGCCTGAACCACCTCATTTAGTTCATTACAAAGAATAGTTATGTGGGTTTTCTGCCAGTGTATTACAAGCCCAGTGGGAGACCAGTCTTAAGTGAACATCCCTCAATCAAAGCGCCAGGGTTTTAGGCAAAACCTGACCATTAAAGTTGCTAATGTACCATATTAGCCTTCTGGTCCTGTTAGCCATTTTGACTCATAAATAAACAAATTGAGAAAAAAAAATACAAAGTAAAAGACAAAGTAAACAAAGAGCTGTCTTCAAGATATGTTTTTACTTATGTAGCAACAACTAAAACATATTAAGTTATGTCCACCAACTAATGTAGGCTAGATTATTCCTTGCTATATAAAAAAGGTCATCTTCATCCTGGTGAAAACCTTTATTCCCCCCATCAAAATGAAAGCTGAGTCATAAATATGTTAATTTCCTTCAAATAAGACTGTTGCTTCAGAAAGAACTGTTATAGTGGCAGGGTAAACCCTTCATCGTTAAACTGTAAGACTTGACAAATTTGTCATGTTAATGATTTTCAACTCAATTTTCCAAAAAGATATACTCTCTGCGCATACTAGGCCATTTGAAATGTATTCCCCTGTCTCCCACTTCTCTGAGTGGTGCACATTTCTCAAGGGATCTTTGAACATGTCATATTTATAAGGTTCAGTAAGATAAAGAGAGCCTGTTTTCCTGTTTATCTTTTTGCTTTCATGCTAGTAACTTATACTGATAAAAGTCTTGCTTTAGTTCACACTGTGTTTTTAGCAGCGAGGTGAACAACAAAATACAAAAACATTCAAGTTTTCTTTGTGAATTCAGTCAGTGTGGTGCCTTCTCAGGCCTTCTATTAAGAAAGTAAAGCAATTGAAAAATAAAGATTTTTTTTGGCTGAGGTTAGTGTGAATGATTATATTAAAAAAAAAAACATCAATAGTGTCTAACCTTGTAAAGGATGTATTTCATGAGTAAATGGCTCTAACATCATTTTGATCTCCAGTTTTTTAAAAAGCATTCCCAAAAGGAGTTTTAAATCCAAATCAAACTGCAAAGTCAACACATTTTAGAATAAACAGCACAGACACCCATCAACGGATCTTCACAAAATTTCCTGATGAATGTAAAATGAGTGGTCAACTATATATTAGTTGAAAAAGTTACTATTTTAATGTAAAATGCACCAACTCTAATGAATGTTGGAAATCTAGTGTCTTATCTATGTATTCCAGCTCTACCATCCATCTAGATGACAGTATAACAAAGGTCATATTGAAATAGTGTCAAGGACTCATTTTAGCCCTGAATATTTTAATTAGCGCTGTGCCATATCATATCATCTGCAATCCTACTGGTATATTTCTTTAAATATACCAGTAGGAAATATACTTCTGCAAAGCACATTACTAAAAAAAATGCAAGAATATTGTCCTTCATTTTATTTGCACTAATAAATGCTGCTGCCTGGAAGCTGCAATTACTGATAACATGTTGGCAAATTTCCTTGAAATAGCATGATATCATTTTGAGGTTATGTCACTCACCCCAAACTATAATTACTGCTTTCATTTGTTTAGAGTTGCTGATTCGAGACAATCAAGGAGACAGCTGAACTCTAAAAACTTTTAAAATGTCTTGAACAAAAAATATGTCCAATTAATTTTCAAGTTCATGTGTATTTGTATCAAATGAATAACTAGAAATATTTGATCAAAGTGTGGAAAGTAGTAAAGAAAAAGCTCACTGGTTCTGTTTCATTACAAGTGTCCACCAGCAGATTTGGGGGGGAGCATAGAGGTCACACCTCTCCTGGATGTGAAATGGGTTGTGGGGCATATCATTCCATGCTCAATAAAATGCTAAGCACTGCAGATCTGCAGATTATACACTGCTTGGTATAAATTACATTTTACAGTTGTTTAACTGCTCTAATTAAAATACTTTCTCTCACCATAAATTAAACACATTTCTAGCGCAATACCAAGGTATACCAAAGGGCATAATCTCTTAAAGCATCTGGTTATATTTACTTTTTCATCAGAAAATATATGTAAATTAATCCGTTCTTCTAACCTTAAAACACCGATAAAAATACAGCTTTGCATGCACTGGCTGGCTGGCACTAAACAATCCAGCACCCAGAAATATTCCTCTCGAATATCCCTCTTTTGTTCTGCTTTTTGGACAGAAACAACTTGTTTTAACAGCTTTGTTAAAAATAGGTTGTGTGTGGATATATATGTGTGTGTAAATAGTGAGGGAAACATTACCACATTTACATTTGTTTACCCTCTGCACACGGTTTTGCAGTATCATACAGTTGGGCAAGACTGCTTCATAAACACACAAATACACAAACAAATGCACACATACACACCAGTTTTGAGGACCTGAAACTTTGTACTTTAAATTTTCCCTGGCAGAACCACAGTTTCCATGTGTCACACAATTATGCTTTAAATGAGCTCTACTGAAAATTGAGAGTTAATGAGTATGTGATCTGGCACAGAAGGAGACTGTCTCAAAACTAATTGTTGGATCTCTAGAGCTCAGGTCTGCACAATTAACGCATCCACTTGTATTGCTAAGAACAAAGTAACAGGGTACATTTGAATAAAACCAACTAAACTAATGTGTTAATGATGTTTTATTCTATAAATTAGTAGCTCTTAATAGATGTATGAGAAGAAATATACAAAGCAAAGGCATTTTGTTGTAAATTCTTTGTTGGTACACAGATAATTAAAAGAGGTGCTCTGAAACAGAAGTGGTGTAAATGGATTTATCTGCTAAAAGACAAAAAGAAAAATAAAGGAGATGCTAAGATGAGCTTTTATTTTAAAAAATCTTGCTTTGATGGTACAATCTCTGCAATTTAGCCAAAATGCATTTAATCAAGATTAAAATTCATGTTTGGGATTATGTTGATTTCTGACTGAATGCAGACAATTAAGCAGAGATGCAAAGTGAATGGTGGGCAGGAAAGAGGAATCCAAATATTAGATCTGTAATGTGAAGTAAAGGTCGCTTCCAACATAGCAATAATGTGACCTGATTTTCCTCGCTCAAATCAAGGGGCACAAGTTGCTATGGTAACTATAGTGTGGTCCACAGAATGGAAGCTGGTAGTAAAGATGCTTTTAAAAGAAATCTGCATTAACAGTCTGATTAGGAATAACTATTTTTTAATGTCTGGTCAATTTCGAAGATTCGTGACTTAAAAATTAAAAACAACAGCTACTGAAACATAGCCACGTATTTCTTCATCATTCATTCCCAGTGCAGTTCTCAGTGCAGTCCCATGGTAATATTTATGGCAATGATATATACACCTAATTAAGCCTCAATTTATTTGAATCTGATCTCAACAGTCCAGATCCTAAAGTGATAAAGTGCTTTCATTTTTACTATGGAGAACACAGTGATGCTATATACTAGTTCATATAAGCAACTAAATTTCTATTTCTAATTTTCTTTTAAAGCGGGATCACTAATCGCAATGAACAAATTACAGATAATAGTTCATGCAAATTTGATTATGGTGCACCAGTGAAACTGTGGTTCAAAAATAGATTTGTATTGTAGGAAAACCCGAGGCTGATGTTGCAAGATGACCATGAACAATAATCAACATGATTAAAGCATTTCAGCCTTTGTCTTGGCTACTTTGAAAACACAAGGGTTTTCACAAGTATATGGAACAGTCAGTAAATCTAAATAAGAAATGGCCACACACGCGCGCACACACACACACCCTACTTCCAGATAATAAATTATCAAATCAAAATTTATTTATTTATATAGCACATATTAAAACAACAATGTTAACCATAGTGCTTCACAGTCAGTAAAAGCACGAGACCATTAAAACAAACAATAAAACAGGACAACAAACAATAGGTAACAACACAACAAGCTAGAACAGCCAACTAGTTAGAATCAAAAGCCAAAGTAAAAAG
>NW_005187467.1:996315-1048657 GCF_000239375.1 Pundamilia nyererei | reverse complement strand
GCACAGTTTCAAAAGTACCGGTTTGGTACTGGTATCGGATAAAACCTAAACGATCCCCATCCCTAGTGCTCTGTTGGGATTGTATAAGTGGAGTAGTTCAGAAAGATAGCTGGGTGCTAAATTATTCAGAATTTTAAAAGTGAACAAAAGAATTTTCAAATCTATGCGATATTTAACAGGGAGCCAATGTAATTTGGCTAAAATTGGAGTTATGTGTTCATATATAAACAATGAATTTAACCACTTGGAATTTTTTTTCTTTTATTCTCTATATGGACAACAGTATCGGACCACACGTCTTAACATCAGAATTCTTGTTTTTTTCAAACACATTGCTAAAGATGTATAAAATCAAGCATCTAACCACGCAGTCTCGTTTTCCAAAGACTTGTGAAAGTCTGAGTTATTCTAAAGAGCCTACCGAGGTTCCTACTGTACAAAAGTCATCAGCACTCTGCTGACTCAATAACTGCCTCCTCTGGCATTAACACCAGCAGAAATAATGCACTGGGAGCTTCATATCTTCATAGCATACCTCTGTCACCGCCGCTAACTTTTCTGAGACATGTTATTGAATTCAATTCAATTCAATATGAGCTCATATTTTTTGTGAAATAGTACAATGTCTGAGTTTAAACATTCAATATGTTTTTAGTTGGGACAAGGCCACATTTACCACTGTGTAGCATTACCTCTTCTTTTACCAACGGTTGGTAAACATCTGAGAACTGAGGAAACCGGCTGTTGGACTACCGGAAGAGAAATGTTATCTCATTTTTGTCTGATATAGGATCGATTCTAGCTGATCAACAGTCCTGAATTAAATGTGTTCAGTTGATGAAAGATCTGGACTACAGACAGGCCAGTTCAGCACCCAGACTTTTCTATTACAAAGCCATGCTGTTTAAAAAGCAATGTCTTATTGGAATATGCCACACAGCAAAATCTCCAGTGTTAAATTAACACTGGAGATTTTGCTGTGCAGGGTTTCCCTGAAACAGATCAAGATGGGAGTATATGTTGCTCTAAATCACATATATATCTTTCACTACTGTGCAAGCTGCTAATTCCATAGGCACTGATGCACCCCCATATCATCAGAGATGCAGTTTTTACAAAACCATGCTGATGGTTAGTGGGATGGTTCCTCTCCTCCTTAGTCCAGAGAATGTAGTGTTAATGTTTTCCAAACCAAAAATTCAATTTGTCTGTCCAAAAAACAGTTTTTCACTTTGTCTCAATCCAGTTAATGAGCTTTGACCTGGGGAAGACAGCTTTAAGATTCTCTTTTTATGTCCAGTCGTGTTACTCACCGGTTGTCAATTAACTTAGTAAATAGCAAAAATGCAGTAAAAGCTTCTTATATTAACCATTTACTTCTCCAGCCTTCTGCTGTCCTGGTCCCAACTTATTAAAGACATGTTAAATTCAAAATGATTGCCAAATGCAGTTGTCAGATCTCTTTATTCGGATCTGAAAAATTGAATATGGTTTGAAAAAACAAATGCTTCATATTTGTCCAGCCAAATTATGCCGCCGCTATGAACAGTTACATTAGGCATAGGTGAGTCTGATTTCCACTGATTTTACACGTCTGTTGTGTAAAGGGCTTTACCTGACTGTAAACCAGTCGTGAACTATTGTATAGGAGAATTCAGCTTAGTAAGGTTTATCTACTATGTGATTGATTGAGCCAGTATATATATAAAGAAAACCTGTTCATTTAGATGTAACCTCCTGGGCACTTTACATTCATTGCATTACATTACAACTTTTACAATTAAAAGTTCACTATACCTTTTAGCTGTTGCAGAACTTGGTTTAAATATACATTTTACTTGTCATTTACAGGATCTTATTTCAGAGGTATCATTGTGTAACATTTAAGTTGCTTTAAGTCCTCTTGGTTATTTACCAAGTGGAAAAGTGAAACAAACGTAAGTCTCGCAATCCCTGAGAAATATATCCAGCTCCAAGTGTAGTTAAAAAACTGTTCTGTTGCACTTGCAATAGAAAGAAAAACTTTAGTCAGCTCATTCACAACCAAGAGAGTCTGCAGAAGGTAACTTGCACAAATTTTCCATGTATGGACTTTTGCAGACCTGTCCAGGGTGCACGGTGCCTGTCGCCCTAATGCACTTACTTTTACTTTTTGCAGTCTGTTTTTAACTTTTGTCAAACACAGAGAACACCTGTCTGCTGACAAAGGTATCTTGGGCTCACAATGTTTTAAGGCTAAGGCTAGTGGTCTTAAAATATACATGAATGGTGAATAATCTGACTGCTGCATTACTCTGCTCACATATACTATATTTTAATATAGTACATATTCCCTTTAAATGGTCATTGTTAACATATATTTATGTTTCCTTTTATCAGATAATAGAAAAAAATGAAATAGTACAAGAAACATGATCCACTGAGACAATAGTAATAACCAGCAGACACATCCAAATCAAATTCAAGCTGCTGTTTTGAAGTGCTAAATCCAGATTTTATTACTACAACATTTTCTGATCACTCAGACAGACAGTAGATTCACATACATACAAAAAAGAAATTAAATGAGGAAAAAGAAAAAACAATTTTATATGCACTTCTTTCTTTTTTTTAGCACAATGCAAAAAAAATTTTTTTTCAGTGATTTTAGTTGCTTTTCTCTCCTCTGCTCTGATTTCACCACTCCAGCTGTTTTCAGTGTGTGCTCCACTCCATGTTGAAAGTTCATCCTTTCCTCACCCACACAGAGTGAGAAAATAACAAAGGAGATACTACTAGAACTTAATGTTGCTCGAATTGAAGACTGTGTGCTCTCTAATTGTAAGAGCAATAAAAGATTTCCAACAAACGACAGTAAGCAATGACTCTTTCTCGGGCTTGTCTTTGAGATAAAGAAACAGGCTGAAAATTCCTTCACTATAATGGCTCTCTGCATGTTTTTAAATATGCTTAGGTAACGCAGAAAATTAGATTAGACACTCTGAGGCTTGATTACAAATTAATCTGTTTACCACAGAACAGTTTGTGGTAAGTAGAATAAGACTTGGGAAAAAAGAGAATGGCCCTTTAAACCATTTGAAACCATCCCATAAATGTTTTCCCTTTGAAGCTAAACTAATTCAATTACCTAGAAACTGTAGATCTAAGTGTGTGCGTTTCAGACCAGAGATTCTCTCCTGCACAGCAGATGTTCTACGTACTGTAGCTGATTAATTACAAGCCTTCAGTTGCCGAACAATCGGAGTTGCTTATGATGTGCTAGAATGAGAATTACAGTCAATAATTGTAGAGTTGTACAGCTTAGTGAATGTTCGGAACTTTTTCAAAAAAGGTTTGGCCGGTTTTATTTTCACAGGCTGCACTTTTGGCATTTTCATTTTTGTGTAGCCCCCCCCTTTCTGTCACATCTCTCATCAATCTCCCATTATGTTAACTGCAGCATTCATTGTTCCAACAAACTGCTGGAAAATGAAACAATCCAGCAGCCTCTCACCCAGTGCTCAGAGGTTGCCTATCTTATTGTTTTATTAAGAGCATAACAGCATTACAATTTAAAGAGATATTAAGAATGGATAACGTTGACTTGAAAATTAAAATATAAACCATATAAATTAATTGCACATATTGAAGTAATGGTATAGCTACTGTGAAATGCGGGAAAGAAATGAAACCAAATGCAAAAAAGGAAAAAAATAAAATATTTAATCTCGCTTGTATTTTTTTCAGTATCATTACAATGCTTCTCACAGCAAGCTGACAGCTGATATCAAGAAATGGTGTAAACCCAAACATCAGCATTCACAACACAATAGCAGCTTTGTATAGATGCTTCACAGAACAGCATCCTTTCTTTTATTTCCTGTAAAATGCATCAGTGGGTCTGTCTTATCCCAACACCTAATGAATCCTCACATCATCCTAATATCTGGAAGACATTTTACTCTTATTAAGTCTGACAAAAAAGCCTTTTTTTAACACCATGGATACTATATACTGAAGTGTGTTAAATTGAATTCCTTTATCACACAATCCCAAGATCATTGACTTTAACTAACGTGTTTATATAAGTTCAAAGTTAGGTACAGAAAATGAAAATCACCCAAGATCAGGTCTTGCCCATTCATATGAGTACCATTATATCATAGCCTAACAAAACAATACTTCAGAATTTATGCATTCATAAGAATAGAATAAATTCACTGTTGCTGTCACAGGAGACCGAATGGTGAGGTACTGCACAAGACAGCTAAGCACAACAGCCTTCTCAGTTGTTTTCCAACAGATTCCTCCATACACATTTCATCTCTTGGGAGAAAGAGGCATGAGAGTGGAATATAACAACTCAACATGCAAGAAAGGTGACCCTAAAACACTCTCTTCTTTTAATGGACAGCATTCCCTTGGAAAAATCCCTACTATTAGGTTCATCATGGAGGAGCAGACGCTACGAAGGACTTGACTTGAAATGTGTCCAAGAACTACTGAGGTTACTGTTCTGGAAAGAATATGTCTGCACTCTGAAAGAGCTGACAGTAACCTGCAATTAGAATCAATGGTGTAAACATGCATATAAAAATACAGCACAAGTCAAACAAAACTGTTCTCAAGATGATTCCTCATTTCCAATCAAACTTTTACAAGAGAAAACACAGCACATAAAAATCGTTAATGCAATAACGAGCTAGAAAACAGCCGTTAAGCAACAGGGCCTAAAGACATTTTCACTAGGGTTAAAGATTAAAATGTGAAAGGTAATTCGACCTAATTATGTTCAAGACATGATTAAAAAGTTCCGAGACTGTTGCAGTTTTCCAATAACTGAGAGCATCACGCACATTTAATAGGTGCAAGTGGTGTAGAAGGGAACAACTTTGATGGGGGTGGCGCTGGATTACTTTTATGGGCGCGGCCTCAGGACTTGTGAAATGTTACATTAAAATCACTGGTTTCTCAGTGTTCCTTTGATTTCTATAAACACTGCTCATGCTCTCCGTGTCTTTGGAGGTAAGACTTATTAAGATACCACAGGAGTAGATATGGAGCTGTAAAGTCTGGTGTGAGCTCCAATGAATTTTAAGTGAGGCATAAAAAAATTGCCTCCTAGGAATCATTTGGCGTATCAATGCCCTGCTTGAGGTAATGAGAAACAAAAATTAAATATATAACAGTATAAAAAAGAATGCAAATAAAATTATGAATCTTAGGTAACAATAACTTATTATGCCTCAAATTCTATTGAAGATTATACACATAGCTTGCAAGCAACCCCTTTTTGTCTGTCGTTATAACACTTTTGAATGCATTCCCAATCTGACAAACACAAACTCGTTTACCAGTTACATATATATTTTTTTAATGTTTTATTTATTTATATAATCAAATTTTACTTTCTTTCATATGAAAGTCAAAAGTGTCACTAAATTCAGCTAATCTTTCATTTTGTACTATCAGCATGATGCAGATATAGCCTTAGACCCTGTATTTGACTCCCATGAAACTGCATAGCCAGTTTTTACACCTTCATCTCACTAATCTGTCTAGAGCATGAGATTGTTAGACGTTTGGAAGATAAAAAATCAAAGAGTGTTGTGCTTCATCATGGCCCTGGTAGATAAGGCCCTTTACTGTCACATAAAATCAGGAGCTGCCTACTGAAAAACACTCCATCCTCGGGCTATTCCCCACCATCATCACTACTCTCTCCATACCATCTCTGCAAATACTTGGTGTTCGCTTCACTGACAAAGTCCTTCCTTACACCTATTTCAGCACGCAAGTAACATGTTGAGTACAGGGTGCTACTGCGCGGATTTCATCAATGAAGTCAAAAGGTTTGCCTTGTTGCCCCGATAATCAACTAGATGTACCATTTCAACTAATGAGAGACCCATATTTTGATTACAAGTGTGTTCCTGTTTTCATTTCAACTACTACTTCATAAATGCATTGCTTTGTTTCAGTTAATAACCTTTAACACTTTAAAAGCACATATTTAAGCTATGGCGCAGAGGAAGCCTGCAGGTATCTTCAGATCACTTGCTCAAATTAAACACACTGAGGACAGCCCAAAGACAAATGATACCAGGGCAGCATAATTAACCAACCTGAGGCTGTGGGACATATTAGCAAACCAAAATAAGTTATTTTAGCCATTCTGAAAGCAGTAGAAATCAAGAAAGGAAAGCCCCAGGTTGATGCAGTCACGTCACTTGTTTTAATTACACACTGCTAACTCACACAATTGTCATGGTGCGTGGTGTTTTTGTACAACCTCCTGGCTGCAGCGCACGAGTCAGATCAAAGCAGCGACGTACATATGAGATGAAGATACGAGGCTGAAGGATGCAAAACTGCGCTCAAATTAACAGTACTTATTTTGTTCACACACACGCTTTAGCATTGCAATGTCAGTGCGACTTAAGATTGCCTGTTTGACTCATTGGACATCAAATCCAAGTCATTCATAACAGTGACAAGTGGATGAGGGTGCTGAAAGTCAGTCTTTCTTACACAGATGCTTCTAAGCAATTATATAAATTAAGTTGTCAGATGGGTCATGAGGGATGTTTGTCTTCCAGGCTGTGCTAGACCAGCCTGCCTTACAAACAAAGTGCTAGATAGGAAGACAGCCAAAGAGGAGTTTGCCACTGTCAAGATTACCAACACTTCTTAAAAGGAATTTCTTTAATCCAACAAATGCATGTCATCTCAAATCACTGCATGGAAAATTCCCAGGGCCTACATTGTTAGTCACGATTATGTTTTGAGCACAAAATTAAGCCCTTGCATCCTCTGGACAGTGAAAAACATGTTGTTTATATATTTGAGGATGCTCAGCAATTTCCTATCACTGCCTCACTGCGCTTTTGTCACCATAGAAGTAGCTTCAGAGTGCTCTACAATAAAGCAGGATATAGTGTGATACCATATTATCCTTTGAATAGCTTTGCTCACAACACTCTACAGGGACATGTTGAGCGCCACTTGTGCTCCGCACAACATTTTTGTCCGTTTTCACTTTATTAGTTGCAGATTTGTCAGTGAAAATATGATTCCCTTGGGTGGTGAGACAGTTTCTATCCCTAGCCTCTCTCTTGTCACTGCTGATATGCATTTTTTTTCCCCCCAAGTGTCCCAAAGGCCTTCACCAGAGTTGTCGTTTTTAATTAGCCATACCCTAAATGCGTGTCTGTTGGCCATGTCAATAGTCATTTAATTTAGGAGGATGGGGCAGCTGTAACATCAAGACATCTTTCATTTCAATCAAGGTTAGCCGATTTACTAATTTGCATTTCATCTCACACCTGCCCCCATGTGGATTTACAAACATTTTAAAGCATGCGCTGCAAGCAAATAACTGATTTACATATGATAAAGATAGGGGTAACCTCTAATTCATGCCAAGTGAAACAAGCACAGCTGTGCGTTCCCTCCACCTTTCCCCCTGATATGCAGGTGAATCTCCTTTTGATTACTGCATCTGGTGACTTGAACTATACATCTCTTGGTGAGATGAGCCATTTTCAGATAATCTTAGGAAATTAAACCCAGCTGTACAATGAACTGATATGGCAATCATTTAAGCACATAGGGCTTATGAAATATAGATATACATCTATAATAATATTAAGGCAAATTATAGGACATTTGAAATCCCAAGCATGCCTCCAAGTTATACTTCCATCATTAAGTCTTAATGGATGCTCTATTACACTAACAGAAAACCATAGAGCCACACTGTGATGTGGGTTATATGATTGTAACACTGCTATACAGTTTTAGAGATATAATTCAAAGCTATTTAGTTATTGGTGTTAAATTTGACCTATATTTAGGTGAGGTTTCTGTTTTTTACCCTTTTTTTCATGGTGAAATATGGAAAGCTTCCTTGAGTCATAAATGCTCCATGTTTGTTAAAGTGGAGCCTTGTCCTCATGCTTAGAGTGAAATATACCAGTTGGAATCAAGGGAAAATAAAACAGAAACCCACTGTTGTAAGAAAACAAAGATACAAATGGTTTTGCTGAATTTGCCTGAATTTTTTGACATTGTAGTAAAACTCCATATTGACTGCATCCATGTTGCAAGCAGTGTAGCTCTGCCACGGTGTATTGTATGTGACGTAGGCCACAGAGTTTAGAATAATTCATGAGGCAAATCAGAGAGAGAAGGCTACTTTTCTTTCAGCATATCCCACTCTCACATACACAAACTATACTTACACCATTGCGTATGTAACACGCTGGGTGTCAATAAAGCGAATGCCATATATTTCACAATTTTATAATTTATGGAGTAAGAACTATTGTTTTTGTTTTTTTTACTGTTGGAAAATGTCTGTCTTTTTCTTGAGCTTCACAGATACATGCTGCATATGAACATCTACCACCTTCAAAGCAGATCTGAACATCTGCTACTACATGTCAGCTTCTGGGAACCACTGAAGGATGCAGACAAAACTAGTTTCTATATTTTTAGAAAAAAAAATGTTCCAGGGGCTCATCATTTAAAACTTTATGACTCTTAAATATTGTATTGACATACTTAGTGACCTTAAATTATTACAATGCTGTTTCTTAGTGCCTCGGAGTGGCAAAAATGAAGAAAACCCCAAGCAGCAGGGGAGTTACTGACAGCAGAAAGACCTTGAAAGGGTGCATTTTTCTTTGACAGACTTAATTCCTTCTGCCACCGCTTGGCTAATTACTGTCATTGAGAAGAAAGTCACGCAAACTTCTAAGGGGAAAAAAAAAGAAAAGAAAACATATCCTAATTGAGTAATTGCTTAATAATAGCCATTTCATTTCTGTGCACCATCCAAACACATCAATAAGACCAAACACAAGTCTGTGGGCCTAAAAGCCACAGTGGACAACCAACTGTCACCAGTGCACTTAGACCATACTATTACACTTTGCATTCAACACAGCCAAGCTGCAAAATTAGAGTTTGGCAAATCTGCATATCTCTGATTGGATAATTCCTATGGGTCTACTTGTGTGGTAAGTGGTGTGTTAGAAGCCTCCTGTTCTATTCTAACCTAAAAATGCAATCCTCCCTCCAAAAATACAGATCTTCTCCTGCCCTCACAGTGTAGCTCTTTTTCTTACAAAGAACATTTAATGGACCCATTTGAGATGCTAGAGCTCAAATCTACACATTGTTTTTTCTTTTTAAGACTGCTGAAGCTTTACTGTAGGACACCGCTAATTTGACTTCAAAACTGAAGTCATTATTTCAGCGAGCCCCAGGCGCGATGAGCAGCTGAAATGGTTCAATTTGACACTTTGTTGTGTGTTTTGTGCATATTGAAACAGCTCCATCGCCCACATGCTTAATTTTGACTCTGTCACTCTTTTGGAAAAGGTAGAAGTTATTGAAGCAGCGTGGTTGGAAGTAAGCAAAGCGGACAGTCTGAAATCTAAAATGCACCCCCCAAAACTATCCAGCTCCTTACAGGTTTTCATTTATTTATTTATTTATTTATTTATTTATTTATTTTTATGTTTTTCATGGATATCTCCAGGTTGTAATCTCCAGAACTTGTCTCTCTTTAGACAACCCGCGTTCGCTCTTACAGATCCAGCTCTACAATCGATGGGAAAAATAAAAGAAATGCGCGTAAAGTGAAATACTTTAAAATACTCACGGAAATACAAAAAAGTCGTCCTCGGTCTCCGGGTGATAGCTGCTGTGGTAGCTGACCCAAACGATGGAATGGCAGCGGTTATATCCAGTGAAGTCCGGGTCCTCCTTTCTGCCGCTCTATGTGGTTAGTCAGCGCAAACAGCACATCCTTAAGCACAAACAGCAGGAAACAGGTACACTTCTTTCGGTCTCGAGCTCTTTACCCCCTAGAAGCGTGAAAGCTCGTCCTCGACTTCGGGGAGCTTACTGGATGTGCCGTGCGTCGTGCTGGACGTAGCTTTGGTTTAGTCTCTTCTCTGTCAGCCTCCACCGCTGCAGCCGGCTGAGGCTCTGTCTGCAGCGCAGCATCCCATCTCCCTGGTGCTGAGGAAAAAAAGGTGGCCCTTAGATAGTTATAAGGAGTGGCATTGCATCAGTGCATCGGTTTCTGCCACTGTACAAAGATCTTGGTCGGAATATGCTTTTCTATCTGCTGGTCCCTTTGATGCTGAAGTTGATTAAGTGGGGGTGGAAAAAACCTGCTTTGTAAATGGCTGAATATACCCCCTCTTTTCAAGAGTGCGCATATAATGCTGACTTGGGTTTCCCCCCTTTTTGTTCATTACCGTAATACATACACGTCTACAGCCCCATTAACACATGTGTAAGGCACTGATAATTTATTAAAACTAATTTTTATATACATTTCCAGTCGAGTCTTGCTGCTGAATTTTCTCCCCATTTTTAGCCTATTGTGAAATATGACAAAAATGTTTTTTTCATCGTTATTTTTAACATTCACCTTGTTATGGTATTTAAGCAATAAACAGCTACTGTATGTAGCAAATGGCTAACTTTGGCTTAGCATGTTTCACCAATTTCGCAGATTAAAGTTTTAAATACAAAATTAACTTGAAGCTTATTTTTCCTTCTTCATCAAACACCTGGTGTTCCGCTGTATTCATTTAAACAGGAAAATTTGTTACCTGTTAACTTTAAGGTCTGAAAAGTAAAACTAATGTAGAGCCTCTTAAAGCTGCATTTTTTGTAATGACCAGTAGGTGGAGATTCTTCTATAAAGAAGTCTTAGTAGATGTCGATAGAAAATGCTCTCTTGTTCTGTCAGGTTAGTAAATTCATGATGAGTTTATGAAGTCAGTCACATTTTTTAAGTCTTATTTTATACTCCAGGATTTACATTTGTGAATTCAGGTCATATTTAGAGACCAAACTGACAATAAAGCAGGTTCAAGGATATGTAGTGTTGCTTGGTTTTTCCCTCAGATCCACACCCTTTGATGCCAGATTTTAAAACCATATCAATAGTAAAACTAATACTGAATCTGAAAACAAAAATGAAAAACCAATTATTTAACAAACCAAGAAAGGAGCTGAAGGTGATGTTTGACTCCTTGTCAAGGGACTGTTTGACAGGACAAGTGTTCATTGATGATCATGATTGACTTCAGATCCATGCAGACTTCCCGGATCAATAGGCTTTACTACCTCACTGAACTTCAAAGTAAGATCAGGCGAATCCTTTGGTGGAAAAGAGCGTTTGTTTGAGTTATGTCTGGTGGGACGTGTCTTCTATTTAAAATTAAACATGGGTCCTCAGTTCATTTCTGTGCAACTGCTTCTTTTATGCTCTTTTCACAATCTAAAATTATACTTTTTGAAGACTTTATTATATCGTTAATAAATGAATGTTATTTCTATATATTTATTATTTATTATAATGTTTGTTTTTCTGCATTTAAAACAAAAAAAATTGTGTGTCATGTGGCAGCATCCCCATCCTCTCAACAGAACATTAATGGTTCTAGACTAGAGAGTATAGATTAGTGCCTTCTGTTTCACATATCAGTTACTTAGCTCATATTGCCACCCTCTGCTGTGCGTGTTTGACTGACAATATGGAGCTAACAGCCTATCTCTATCCCCCATCATTAATTAAACAGTACCCATGAGTGAATGCTCTTCCTATTGCACAATTGATCCATTCTGCTGCTTGTAGCTCTTATCAGCTTTTAGATCACATCTTTTGAGAAGAAGTAGTTTAAGGGTCCTTTTTACAGCTTTACTTGTTGGCACTTACATCGTTTAGAGAGCTTTCCTGATAGTGTACATTATGAATTGTCAGAAGATAAGCCCATTATATTTTGTGTGTACTACCTTACACATCATCATTTTAGAGCGCTACCTCCGGTCAGCGGATTATTTTCGATGAGAGGATATGAAATATCAATCAGTTAGTATTTTTCAGTGTTGTATGAACAATATGCTATTATGGTTGTAGAGGAGGCCCCTTGATCTAAAGTTTGATAGTAACACAAAAGGAATTAACTTTTAAAGAGCAATGCCTCACTTTTGAATCTTACCCAAAAAACACAGAATAAAGAACCTGTAACTGACGATAACAAAACCACACGTTAACGGTTGACATAATCATATCATAGACTTGTTTGGAATATAAAGTAGACCATAATGACTATACACATCAAGGTTTTTAAATAAAAATCTGCCATATTTCCAGTGAGCACATGTCAGCTTCTATTTTGTTGTAGTGTAACCTATTACCCTGCTTTCTACCACCACAAGTTAAATTTATGCCTTGTTTGTCAGTAAAGAGGCATGTATATGTTGCATCTTTACAGCTATGGAACAAACACGCAACATTAGAATGTTTGATTATATAGGAGGAAGGAGACATTCAGCCAGTCTTTACAAACCTCAAGAGTACTGATAATCTGTGTTTGGTCCCCATTAGCACCAGTCTAATAGAGCTGTTCTTTTCTTGAGTAGACATTTAGGTGGTAACCAACTAATTTTCATATGAACTGTAATTACAGCTTTGGGGGACAACATGACAACATGCTGTTGGCACTAAGAAGACAGCCATGCCATGTAATTAGAGAGGTGGTGTTTTGCAGCAAGAAAAGGATTAAAAATTAGAACCTGACACACATGTCCCATGATTTGCATGGCAGGTTCGAAAACTTTCTTAACTGTTAAGCTAAACTAATACTGGTGGGTTAAATCTGTGAGTATAGCGCCACATTGCCTTCTTCTTCCAAATACAATAATTAACTTTGATGTGGACTTGCTGGACGCATGTTAAGCTGTGAATGATGGATTTAAATTGTTTTGGGCAGATTCCTGAGGGGTTTCACGCACTCTCATTTATGATTAAGACACATGCCGGAGTACTATAGCTGTAAAATCAACAGCATGGCTGGAACACGTCTCTGATCAGTCATTTTACTTGGCAGGACCTGTTCTTTACATAATCTTCCTTCCTTCAAGTCTGTCTCTTTCTGTCAGTGCTGGAGTGAACACTTTCGCACTTCTAACATTGTCAGAATGTGACATCTGTAGTTTGTATCGTGGTATGTTCTGTTGCAGCCGACTGAATCCCAATTTCCCAAGAAAAGGCTAAGGAGATGGCTATCCTCAGCATTTGGACTAGCACAGCAGTATCCACGAACAAAACGTCTTAATTTATCTTCATTACACACTCTGAGAGCTGTGTTGTGCTACACTGCTCTCTGCTTCACCGTTGCTTTAGTCTGCAGCAGGAACTTTTGCTTTTAATATAGAAGAGAGCACATATTTTTGGTGCAGAAAAGAGGAAATGTTTGACATGATATTTCTGTTGGGTCAATATTTGACAGTACTTTCAATTTAGCAAAAATGCTGGAGTGAGCATTTCTTTTAAATAGTTTATACTGTATTTGTGTACGTATGTTCATCTCTCTGTCTGTGTTTTATTTGCTAAGTGTAAGTCGTGCATCTGTCTGTTCACACGTGCCAGCCATAGAAACTGCAGAAAAAAACTAAAGGTATACTAGTACAGATGGTGAGTTACATTAACATGCCTAGCAAATTTAAGCAATTTATATTTATTGCTCAGCAGATGCTGACTGGATAGAGGTGGTAAATTATTATTTGGTTGGTAGACTGATTCTTTTCATTACTGGTAGCACCAACATCTGCTGAGTAGAGTCTTTATGCATGCAAGTGGCTGGAAAAAGTCACAGCGAGAGGCTGAAGATTTAAAGTCTGTTTAAAGTAAACGAGATGAAATGGAACTACAAATATAAGCACAGCATGATTTAAGATACAGCGAAAAGACACTATGTATTCAAAAGAAAACCAATAGCACCTTATGGTTGAGAACAGACCAAAGAGTTTGAAAAAACAAGAATATTTTTTTCATCCGTGTTTTAAAATGCTACCCATTTTACCCTGGCACATAATGACAAATGGAATGTACCTGTGATTTTACAACTTAAGAGACAAATAGTGCATTCTTAGCTTCAAAATAATCTCAACTCAAGGTCTGGTTGAGTTTTCAGAATGCTTCCCTACTCATAAGAGTAACGAATAGAAATAGCATGAACAGTAAAAACGGACAGCGCCAGAGCAAATCTGCGCACATCACCAAAAGTGGGAAGGGTTGAAGTTCATCGACCAGAGACCAGAAGATCCCTGAAAGAAGGTCAAGGAGGCAGTTCACATGTCTGATGCCAGCTGTTCATGGAAGCTGTAAGCCTGAAAAAACCTGCAAGCTCACCTTGGCTTATGATTACTTTTTTTTTTCATGTAACACAGTATTTAGAATAGAATAGAATAGAATAGAATAGAATAGAATAGAATAGAATAATCCTTTAATTGTCCCACAAGGGGAAATTTGGTTGTACCAGCAGCCAGAAAGACACATATACAAACAAACAGTACACAGGACACAGAACAGAAACATACACAATTCTTCTTACATATTTACATTAAGGACAATGGTTACTATAAACAGAGTACTGTTTCATGAAAGGGTTACATGAACTGAATTGTATTTCTCTTATATTATTATTACTATATGTATGCTAGTGATATTAAGCGCAGTGCTCATTGGCATACCCTGTTCAATCGTGCAAGAAAAAGCAGGATGGAGACTGATTAAAGCAGCTTTCACTTTTTGCCACACTTCGTTTGCTTCAAAACAACACTTTCTCATTCCTATCTCACATGCGACTGGACTGACTTGTCATAAACTATACAAGCAAGAATGCAGGCATAGTCAGATCCACTGATCAGACGGATGACAGAATGCATAGGATGTTTCAGAGTGTGTATCCTGGTAGTGTTACAAACATGGTTAAGCTTGTAACAAGAGAAGCAGTCCACGCACACACATTCACTTAAAAGCTCATTTGTTTATGTAAACAAATAAACATGAGATTAGGTGTGGAGATCTGGCTAGTGGTCAGTTCTGTCAAACTGGAAGTATGTCCAAAGACTAAGCATAATGAAAGAAAGAGTGACCTGGGACATCAGGCATTTCATAGGTTTGGCCATTCCGACCTTTTACATGCAGCCAACTGCCCACTCCAGCTCCTGTAAAGGGAAACAGGTCTTCAAGTATTTTGTTTTTGTAAAACAGTAAAGTAAAATAAAAATGAATAAATTATAAATGATTTTTGTTGTATGAAATCACCTGTTATAATTTATCTTTCACACCTCGCACTAACAAAATTTTTGGATATATGCTAGTTAGGTTCTTATGTAATCTGTCATACCCTTCGTAATGAATGGCTACCTGACACTGATGACTTCCATTGAAACCATTTTTGAAGTTTTGGTGAACAGTAGATGAGTCAGGGCCAGAGGCATCGCTCAGGTTTTCTCTGCTTTTTAAGGACTTAAAATTCAGATACTATTCATCATTTTTTGGTCTGATTCTTCTTCTTTTGTCCTCCACTTGACAAGTTTCCTCAAATTTAAGGACACACTGCACACCATGCAGAGATATGCAACATGTTTGGCAAATGGCTCAATTCCTTGTCAGGTTGGCGGGATGAGGGCTGGAGCTTACCTCAGCTACCATAGGGCGACAGGCAGGGGACACCCTCAACAGGTCACCTGTCAACAACAACATCATTCTGCTCCTGCTACTGTACAAGGACCAGGCTGAAAATGAGTGAAAAAGTAACCAATGTTCACAGAAAAATTTCCAGACAACTGCTAGTCCGGAGAACATTGACAACTAAGTCTGGCCCCATGGAAGCAAAATGTAAAGAAATGATGAGTGGCTCAAAACCTTTGCACAGTATTATGCATAAATTCATGTTTTAAGAATGTGTTTTCAGAAAAAACATCCTTTAATATATTTTCAATCAGTTTCTTTATAAAATGAATCAATGCTGCGTGTCACTTTGTTTAACATAAAAACACTTGCTCATTGTGATTATGCCACAGTTATTACCCAAAAGTTTCCCAAAGAGCTACAAAACTCTTTTGGTTGTAGTTGTGGTTCTTCTATGTTTAGTTATCAACTTCAACATCTTTGTGTTGGTTAACTTTTGCAGCCCTTATTTTATTTTTCTGGTGCTTCTGCCAGCAGTGCTAAGGACTACATGGCAGATAAGCAAAGTTAGCTGGTGATCATTAAACGTGTCCAGCAGGAAAAATCTTTAGCAGTGAAGTTTCATTATTGACTGAATCACCATTGTCACTGAACGGATCACTAGTTTGGCATTTAGCACTTGTTAAGCACTAGTTAGCAGTTCCACTCGCTCGTGAGGTGGGGACGACAGAGCTGTCACATCAGCTGTGATTCAGTCTTAATGTGTTCGCTCTATTTCAAAAAGGCTGCTGGGCTATTAACCTCAGATAACCATTTATTTTTTTGTTTAATGGGAACAACTATGTTTCACATAGCACAACATTAAAAGCCTAATTTGCAATTAGTGTAATGCTGATATGAGCTGTTTTTTTCCAGCTTGAGCTAGAAACACACTGAACATAAAACTAAACTAATGGTACTTAATCAACACTGGTAAGAACTTATAGAGCTGCGTAGGAACAGTGACATGGTCACCTGCTGTAGAAATGTGGTGTGTTTCATCAGCAATAAGCACTTAAAGTTTTGGTAAAAAGAAGGTTCACCTTTCTTCAGTTCTATTGTTTTATGTTTTAGGTAATGAAAATAATCTGGTTCTTAGCAGGTCTTAAATGAGGTAAAGAGAACCTAGGGTGAACAACAACACATGGCATATTACATAGTGTCATTATACACAAGGTAGCCCTTACTTCAAGTACATTGAAGTAATGGTCTCAAGTCAGTGAAGTAATGCTTTCCTGTATCAGTCTCTCCTATTGCTGTGGACGAATTTTGGCTTTTCTTTAAAATTGCTCTTTTAGCTGATCGAGATTTGCCAGCATTTTGGAGCATCTTAGCACAGGCAGAGAAGAGGCTTTGTCACGGCCATTCTTCCAAGCAAGCCAGACTTGTTCAGTTTCTTCTATTTGTACTGTCATGAACTTTAACATTTTACATTCTAACTGAGCCTTTCAGAGTCTGATATGCAGCTCCTTGGATTTTTGCAGTTTCTCTGAGCATTGTACAGTTTAACCTTGGGATCAGTTTTCTGGGATGTCCACTCCTGGAAAGATTGGCAACCTTTTGAATGTTTTCCACTTGTGACTAATCTTTCCTGCTCTGGAATGATGGACTTTAAATTGTTTGAAAATGGCCTCATAGCCCCTCCAAGACAGATAAGCAGCAGCAAATGCTTCTTTAAGGTTGCCGGTGTCTTTCTGTCTTGTCATCGTGTTCTCACACACCTGAATTAGAAAGACCAGCAAACTGCCAAAACGTTTTTACTTGCTGATTAATCAAGTTGATTTTATTAGGAGCACCTGGCTGTTACTTTCCCTTTTTATCCCTATGAAAACAGTGAGAAGCAATGTGTGAAAATCTACATACACCCTGTTTTTTGGCAATGTTTATGAAACAGTGTAACATGTCAAGTGTTATGTTTTATCTCTGGTCGTTGTTGTCAGCCTAAGTGAAAGACTTCTTAAGCATCTGATTAATTTGTATGTCTTTATGCAAAAAACTTTAAAACTTAAAGAGGGTGTACTTTCTTTTTTCCATGACTGTAGCTTATTGAAAGTAAACAAACTACAGTACATAATAAGTGGCCGCTGGAGCAAAGTTTGAACAGAACCATCAGGAATGTGATTTGCGACTCTGAACATTTAACAGCTAAACACCAAAATTTTAGAAACTCCCCTCCCAAAAGAGTAAATGGAATCAGTGATAGTTTTGCATTAATCAGGCAGACATAACAATTCAAATGAGTGCCAGTGCTGCTTCAACATAATAAATGTTTCTTCAGGTGTAAAATTGTTTCCAAATGATTTGAGTAAAAACTAATTTGCAACATTTTCTTAGATTATTCACAGTGTGCTTTTTTTAGTTTAACAGAGAGAGGCGGAAAAAAAGAAGGAAAAAAAAAAGAAATCACACTCCGAAGTTGCTGTTTATTTTCATACTACTCTGTGCTCTAGCCACTGAAGTGTTGTCAAAGTCATATAGCTGTCTCAGCGACCAGTAGATCCACCTGCAGAGAATGTGAGATTGTCTGCTGTCTCCCTGCAGAAATACAGAATGCATTTGTCAGTGCTTGTGCCAGCAGAACGCTTGTATCTCGAATCGCCCCCATCAGAATCATCTAGTGCAGATAGTCACTCTGGTGCTTTCTGCGCTGCTGAAATAACACACTCCGACTCCATTCAGCTGTGATTGGAAATAACAATCATAATTACCACAGCGTAATCATATCCCTTAGCAATGACTGTCACCAGAGAAATACCATTACTCTAATGTCATAACAAATCAGCTGGTTTCAAGAACAGGAGCCAGAAAAAGAAGAGGGTGGGAAGGGTTGGACTCTATAATTGGAAAGGTTGACTATCGTGTATCATGTAATTTTATTCTGGAAAAAAAATGCTGTGTCACAATTTCTTTGCTTGGATCTGAATATATTTAGTCTGATCCTTTGTTTTTTGTCTCTAAGGGTTCCCCATAATTGAATCATTCATTCACTCTTTTAGCCCCAAACCATTCACTACTTCTTTGTTAGACTGAACATTTTTTTTTACAGGGATAAAATTGGGGAAAAGTGTGTTGGTGGATGCTGCCACTCACTCTCTCTCCCTTTGTGGTAGGATTCTTCATCTCCCTTGTGGCGGCCCATTTGTCCTGGAGTAATTCATTACCTGTTCAGTCAGTAGTGACAACACTTCAATTCCATCTGGCTCTACAGTCTCCTGGGGCCCCACTAGCCCCAGAATAATAAGGACAGCCACCAGGAAACATATTTGCTCACCTATTACCTCAATAACTATGTAATGATTGATTCCTTGTTGGATTATCCATGTGTCATAGCACAGCCAAGAGCCCCTCAAATGAGAGAATCACTACTCACTCCACCTGTCTTCATTCCAAATCACAGATGATAAACCAAGCATACGCAAAGGAATATGTGGCAGCCAGTGTGAGTTTTTCACAAAGCAAAGTATCATATGTCAGTCAAGATGTCCCAGCTGTGTTTTGGAGTCTTGAACGCAATGCAGAATTGATTCTGTGGCAAAATTCTGGACTATGAAAAATGTGTTTCTGTCGATGAAAAAAAATAAAATAAATTTCACTGCCAATGAGAAAACTGGTCAGTGTTTTCAAGGGGGTTAAAAAAAAATGACCAACAATCCACAAACATACAACGCACAAAAAATTGCTGCTTTGAATCTGCTTCCCTCAACATAAAAAACAGTTTCCCCTCCTCCAAACGTGGTCAGTTCAATTCTGCTGGAGCCGCATGTGATTTCTACACCAAATTGCATGGATTACTTCAAAAGAAGAAAATATCGAAGTCATAATGTTTCTATTATGTAAGAGCAATAATAGTAGCACAGCAGCACGATCCAAGGACACAGTGATATTTAATAGGGGTAGAGCACTGTCATAACCCAATTGACGGGGCCACCTCAGGAGCTGTGTTGCAACCACCCACTGCAGACTGCACCCTCCCAGGGTATCACTTCAGAGGCCAGCAGCTGTGCCTGACAGCTGGACACACGTTGTCGTCCTTTCCCTGCAGGAAGCTCAGGAAAGGCTTTCTGTACCCTAGAGCTACACTTTGAATTCACCCTTGATCACAGTAATATTCCCTTACCCGACCGGAAAACATAAAGTGTAAGGCATGACGCTTCCTATGGTGCCAATCACACAATATTTTGGGCGTGTAACTGGCTCTTTCATCTCAAGTGATTTGCAGTGGACTCAACAGTAGAATAAGCTCCTAATCACCATTATAAAAATAATTATCTTGCAATATGAAGGTGCGCAACCATCAGAAAGTCACTCAACCAGAAAATGAGATACATTTTTGGAGTTAATTGTTCTCCAGTTTATAAAGCTCTTTGTGCTGACATCACGGTTTATCTGTGGTTTACAAGTCATCATTAGTATTTGAATTTGCACTCCCTCCACCCTGTCTCTTTCACACACCAACAACACACACACACAGAAACTCACAGAGCACATTTCTCAGTCTTTTGCTCTTAGGATCATGCGTCTGGGATCTGTTCCAGCTCGGCTAAAATTGATTAATAGTGGCTTTAATTCCACAGAATGCTGACTGCAGACTCTGCAACTGTGTGTCTTGAAACATGCTCCTTCCAGTCTCATCATCTAGATGTGTGTTTTGGAGAACTTAATGAATAAGTCATTAGGAGGTGACTATGATTGATGTTTTAGAAACAAACAAGCTACCATCGGCTGCTGCAGGAATCAGTGTGGAGGCTCGACTGCAAATTGCAGGTAAACCAACTGCGGAGGGCGCATCCATTTCACCATATGTTCACTGACTTCCTGATGACAAAGTGTTCATATGCGGTTTGTTATTTAAACATGGTTGTCTTTCGTGCAACTTTGGGATTATGCATTGGATGTGGCAGTTCAGTAAATTCTCCCTTCACAGAACGTTAATCTTTATCTGTGATTTAAAAAAAAATCAGTTTCTAATACTCAGACTTGGCAGAAGCTAATTAGAATAAAAAAAACCCCAAAATTAAACATCAATCTCTGTAACAAAAATGCTTTATAAAATATACTAATTCAGCAGAAAGAGGAAGAATTGTATAACTGGTTAGCCACAGGAAGAAGGACCCCTGTGATGTTCAGTGGAGCATTAGTTTTAGAGCTCTAACAGCCGACTTTCACAGAAGTACCTCCAAGTATTTCAGTACTTTCACTGGTCAGGCATAACTGCTATCACCAATTAATATGAAAGGCAGCAGGTTGTCCTGCTCACTCAGCTGGCTACAGAGCATACAGCAGGGTTCCCCTCTGTGGAGTAATTGTGTAGGAATCTCCACTGATCAGCCAACAGAAGCTCAAACTGATGTCTCAACAGTCGAGACAACAGAAGCATGAACTGTAATAAGGTGAAACAATAATGAGATGTCTCCATCAGAGTTTTACTCTGATACTTTTTCTCAGTTACCAGTTTGAGCTTCTGCTGTGTTTTGACAGCCTATGAAATTCATGTAATGGGAGGCTTAAATCATCAGCTGAAACATTTACTAATGAAATTCTTTCAGTAGTTTGCAGCTCTTCGGGTCAGGCTGGTAAGGGGAACATGCATACTTTATCGTCTCAGCCTCAGTTTAAGATCTAGGTTCGGATCAGGTTTTGCCTGTAGCTCCTGAACGTTATACTATCAAACAAAGCAAAAATGCAGAAGAGGAAAGCTGAACAGTGGGAGGACACAAATCTTTTGACAGCATATTTGTGCACGTATGAAAACAAATTTTATATTCGGCATCACTCTGCATGATTTGCTATTGCATTTGTCTATTCAAAAGACACTTTGGTGATTTGAAATACCCACTAGACTGTAGGGGATGTAAAAACCTTCTAGAACCATGTCTTATAGTAACGCCAACTCAACATTTTGCCCTCCCCAGGCTATAATACAGCAGCGAAAAGGTAATAAGCTGCTCTAAAGACAAGAATTCATGCAGAGACAAGCTGTTGAAATGGCTCTAAGTTGCATTACCACCCGACCCTTCAGCAAAACAATTTCAAATGAATAACTGCTGTGTAAAACATAACCTCATATCATTTGGCCCAGCCTTTTTAAAGTGCCATAGAAATAGAATGCAGAAATCTTGTAGAGTGCACTGCAGCCATTACAGATGATTATGTTTAACCCGGGTGATGTAGGCGAAGCCTAATGATATTAAAAGTTGCAAGTTGAAATACCCAAACAAATTTGTGCAACACAAACCACTACTGTGTCCTTTACAATGACTCTCTTGAGGCCTGAATACTAATCTCAGCACAGACTGTGGCTGCACTGGGCAGCTTCCAGATGTAACTGTGTGTGAAACTGGCCGAGTGTGAAATAAGAATTGCAGGAAATGTGCTTGCATGTTCTGAATGAATAAATCTTTTTTTTAACAAAATAAAAATAACATTTATGATTGCCTGATTTTCGCTGTTCACATGTACGTGTCATATATTATTACTCTATGACACTGAAGTTTTGACAGCTAAAGAACCAGAACCATGGATATTATAATTCAGTTGAATTTTGTCTTGAAAATTTTACTGTAAAGCAGTTCCTGTTACAACAACTGCACCCCTGTTTGAAACAATTTGGTATTACCCACAGTTTGTGCAGAAAAATGAATGAATAAGATTTCCAGCTGGCTTTTAGACAAATACGAATAGTAATAAATGTCCCAGTGGCCAGATTTGTCAACATCCTAGTGGCCCTAGGCTGGCACATGCAGCACTTTCTAATTGGCCTCAGCTGGGCCCAATTAAGCCATTTTATCAAGGCTAGTCTACCACATGCTACATGCTCTACCATGAACATGAACAATAAAATGCATTTCTGATTTCATTGCTGATTTAAAATGATACCTGTGCTTTCTCTGACATTTATTATCCAAACATCCAAAAGTTATAAATTATTATAAAAATTCTGATGCTGTGGTAGTTCCAGTGTTGTCAAAAAACATGCATACACCCCTATTTCTTAAACTGATACAGAGATGGGATTTTCTGACAATGTACTGCAGTGAACTACACAATATTGGCAAGCAGGCAGCAGTCTCTATGGGTGGAACAGGTGCTGAGACAGAAAGATGGGTACCAGGAGTGCTGGAAAAGAAAAATGCTTCAGTGCCTGTTTGGGAGAACGTTAAGTTATAAAGGACAAAAGGTGAGACAAAAAACTGCCAATTACTTTTTCTTGACATAACTTCTTTTAGCTATGCCATCACATCATCTCCATTCAGCCCACTGATGTGCTTGGTGCAGTTACAAGTGTCATCTGACTGTCGAGCAACAGTCACAAGTCACTTTGTTTTACACCTGTCCAATGGATTGTTAACACATATATAATATGTTAATAATAATATGACAGTAATGTATTTTCGCATGCTAGACATGGTTAAGATGATTGGTTAATTGGGAAGAACTTTGAACATTGCCACACAAGATGCTTTATAGAATTATACACTGCGATTTTCCTGCACAACCATCTTTCGGGTTTACAGAGATGAAGAGGAAATGTCTGGATGTGCAGCTGACAAATCTGCAGCAACTGCATGATGGCATCATATCAATATGGGCCTAAATCTCTGAGGAATGTTTTCAACACCTTGCTGAATTAATGGAAAAAGAAATAAAAAAGTTCCGAAGGCAAAAGGGGATCCAGTACGAGCACGGTGTACCTGATAATGTGCCCAGTCAGTGTATATACAATAAAATATTTACATACATACTCGATGATCGTATAGATCAGATCCATTGGTTAATGTAGCACTATCCATGTGTTGTAATGCAGCTTGTGTGGCATAGAAAGAAAAGCACAATAAACCACTACACTTTTAGCTAAACTTTTTCTGTGTTTTGCTAATGAAACACGAGATATACACACAGAGATTTATTTCCCACTTGCAGTGTGAAGACAAACTATCATATTGTAGGCTGTACCAGTGGGAGGGCATGTAGTAGTGATTAACCTTCTGTACATACAGTAAAGAAAGAGAGGCTGTAAACAGATTGATATCAGCTGGGCATCTGTTAAAAGTAAGGCAGTTTTAAAAACAGTATTGGATCAATTTCATGAGGGTATGACAGTATGAAAAAATAGATACCATCGAAATTGACTTACACTGACTATAAAAGCTTAAATTGACTTACACTAACAATAAAAGCTAACAGAAGCTACAGTTAAAGAAAAACTCTGTCATATTGCATCCTGGTAGCATAGGAGCTAAATAGGAAAAAAAGATAAGATAAATCCTCTAAGTTAGTGCTCTTAGAAATCAGTGAAGTTGGTATTCTTATAGAAGCCCCTCTTCTGAAGCCCCTCAGCCTATTAGCATTGCAAGGCTTTCTCCGCTGATCAGGAAAGCATCAATCATTATGGAAGCTTCCATATTACTACACACACTCTCTAATTACTGTACTTGTCTGAGGAGCAGCTCTGCAGCCCAGTGGACAGCCAGGGTGACTTTCAGGCCTCTGCAGAGAAATGAGAGGAGACCCCCAGCTGCTGAGCTTTAAGCCGCATCAACATCAAAACGTCACTGTATTGATAAATGAAAACAATTTTCTGTGTCTCTGTCTTTATGTGTTTATAAAAGCCTCAAATCAATTTTTGTGAAGCACAGCCACTAAAGCTAAGTAGCTGTTAGCAATATTTCTGTTGTACATGCCCAACATAATAATAAAAAAAAAAGTCAGTGAGTTGCGTCGCAGACATCTGGCACAGCTTAAGGCCTTTCATCGTCACAAGTAAGAACTCATATTCTGAATAGAAATGAGAAATTTTCTAATTTGGAGAGAGATACAAAAGAATCTTATGTCAAGTCACAACAATCAGAAAACGATAAGCACTAAACAGCAGTAACAATGAAACACAAAAACTGTACTGTCACATCAACACATTGCTATTATTATTATTTGATTTTTGTTTACAATTGCGCTTGTAAACAAAAATGAAATGTGAGGCATATCTGAATTTTTTTTTAATCCTCTTTATGGAGATCAAAGAAGCTTGCTGTAAAGTGAAGGCACTATACTTGGGGTAATTTCAATGTTTCTCACTGTTTGACAGTCCATAACTCAGATAGTTGACTTGACTCAGGTCCTCAGATAATCTAGTGGCTCCCGATCTTTGCTTTCTACCTGTTACCATGTTATTTATTTTTAAGTTTCTTTCGTCTTTGCTTAACAAGCTACCTTTACTCTTCTCCCCCTGCCAGAAAAACCTTCTTTACGGGGCTCAAAGGGAATTATTCACAGTCTCCTCGGGGCTCTGACAAGGTCGTGGGCTTTCTGTCTCCCCTCTCCCTTGGCTCTGTTCTGAACCATAATTGATTAGGTTAAGCAGCAAGAGAGGGAAGGTCACGCCTGCAGCGGGTGATCTGGAGCACGCAACAGCACGCGTGGTCACAGACACATGCTCTCCATCACTTGGAGACAACTAAGACATGGTGAATACGAAGCACACCTTTGAAAATGATTTGTTAACAACAATATCTGTTTAGCTTTAAGATACAGCCCAAACTTTATAAGCTCCAAACCACTGCAAGATTTTCATTTTTAAAAGCGCATATATACATATTCAATATGGCATTAGTATGAATATGGCAAGCAGAATATCCAGTGCACAGGGAAAATCTCAAAGTACTTTCTAACAAGAACTTGTTCCTGGAATGAGCTGGGATGAAAAAGATCCTCTGCTCAATTTGTGCAGCCTGGGTGCCTCTGATTCAGTTTGGCTTCATTAGTTAGAACTGTTCTTGAAGGACATGAAACTTTCCAAACTGACATAGGCAGACATGATGGAGGGTAGTAAAATCTCTTTCTTGCTTTGAAATCAGTCAGGCAGCACAGCAAATCCAAAACCAGCAGCTGCTGGCCCAGGTTGATACCATTCATAGTAAAATATCAAAAACTGACAATGCTCACAGCATGAGTAAGCAGAGAATAGGACAATTCAGTTTTCACATTCAAAACATATTATTCCTTCTTGGAAAGATGAGTTTCGTGTGTGTATTTTGGCCTCTGATGAGTTCTTGGAAATGTTAGATATTTATGTAGATATTAGGATGCGGTTCAAAAATGAAAATGAAAGCAAAACAAGAAAACCTCGTGTATTATTGATGGTCATGATGTTCAGGTTTCATCGCCATCCCCATATGGTTAGAAGTCTGAACTCTCTGGTTTCTTTGCATTACTAAAAGTCAAAGCACATGTTGTGTTACATTGGACATAAATGATCTGTCTTTATGCACATTTGTTTTGACCCATTATTTCTTCTGGTACGTCTGCCACATCAGCAAATTGCAAATTGTAAGTAAACAGGAGATGGATATAACCAAACACAAACAGCACATTTTTCTCACTTAGTCCCAGCTGCATGTACCCATGAAAAATATTTCTGAGTTAGAGTTTTGAAAAATCTGGCTTTTGGATTTGTGCCTTCACCCCCCAATGACAAGGGTCAGGGAAATTTCCCTTTGTTGTGCTCACAGGATTGAAAAAAACAACAACCCCAAAACATTCAAATTCAGTCTAGGAAAGTAAAATCCAACCATAAACTAGGCTGACTGGGCTATTTGGGTAATTTGATAAAAGCAGCACTTAAAATGTTTTCCGAAGAACAGGATTATTAGATCAGCCGGTAAAAAGAATAATACTGAAGTGATGTGATATTCCATTCAACTGTGAGCATTTAACACCCATTCATCTAAATGCAGTTGCTGTTTTTAATTTTCTCTGACTGAGTAGGGATCGGTTTGACTTAGAGTCAAGATATATGAAATACAGTGCGAACAGCAGCATGTGAATGAGCAGCAGGACTCTGTTATCCCTATGCAGAGAGCGGCTCGCGAGGCAGGTCAGAGTGATGATGAGTCCATCCCTTGCGAATAAATTGGGGTTGACTTTGTGAGGGCCTTGAAGGAAGGGAAAGGGAATAGAATGAGAATGTGCTGTTGCTATGCTGCAGGATAATATTCATGGAAGATGAGAGGCAATGGTAATGTTAGGTGAGGTAGGCTGCACAACTTCGTGAAGCCCTTGTATGGGTGAAGGACGGATGACCCCAGCCAATGGCATTGCTGTGAAGGAAGATCTTACTCAAACTGAAAGATCAAATTGAGATGACACTCTTATTTCTGTCAGTGACTGGAGAGAAAAAAATAATACCATACTGTAATGTAGTTTCTGGCTTCATATCATTATGTTGTCTTTTCTAGATTCAAAACAAGATCTTGACAAAGAAAAGAAGTCCAAAAAAACCCCACCACGTAGCCCAGTGTTATAAGATTCCTGGAGAAATCTCCCTCTTTTTTTCCTTGGCAGTACATCACTAAAGGCCATCTTTTTTTTTTCTCTCAAAAGGGCAAAGCCTCTATTGAATATTCATAAACGGCTCATTTTGTAGACCTCTGTTTTTGAATGCATTAATGACACACAAAATGTTTTTTTAAAAAAGAACGCAGCAGTAAAAAGCAATAAGAGTGTATGACTTTCTGAAGGAGGTCATTAAAATTCAAGACAATAATACATCCTTTTAGAAAAATAGCATTCTGAATGTAGCAACAGAGTTGAGCAATTAAATTATTTAGACCTCCCACAGCGAGAAACGGTGCTAATTAGCATTAGACTACTTCAGCATGATGAGATGAGCCAGTATCACACAGGTGCAATTGTCACTTTGTTTTGTTGAATAATGAAGGAGCTGACACTTGTTTCTAGGGCTTGTTAAGACCTGTGCACAGAAGTCAAACTTGCTCTGTGAAAGGCCACATGTGCTAATATCAGCATAATACGCAATACAACAGAAAGAAGCAAAAAATAAATAAATCAAAAAGCTTTGAGTATTTAGTTTATTTTTATATTCAAGAGATAATATCTCAGGCTGTTAGTGGTATTTTAATATTGTAACGACTTAAAAAGGTCAATACTTAAAAGGAAGTCAAAAATAACCCAGCCGCTCAGTGTCGCTCCACTTTTCCAAGGCCAGTGGTCTGCTGTGCCGTATGATTGTTCCATGTCTGTAGACATGTTGTCTGATGTCTTTTCTGAAGTACAACCATGGACAGGCCATGCAAGTCCCTTTCTTCAGATCTCAGTGCAAACAGAAAACATACTTCAAATACATACATCTTTAATTTCAATGCACCGATGTTCAGTTTAATTTCACACCTGTAAACAGATATAGTAGTTTCTACTGCATATATCCACAGATGTAGGAGCATACTTGCACATAGTGAGTGCCTTGCAGTCATTGGTTCACACCAAATGGAAATTCTTTCCACATCATGCACTCACAGTGCAGGCAGACCAGGATTTCCCATTTATGAATAAGTTGAAGAGGCTGAGACACATTTTGTACTCGTGGCAAAGTGGCCCACCTTCTTCATAGTGGATCATAGTTTAATTTGACTAAGTAAAAACATGACTAATTATGAGGCTCTCCAATTTCCTGCCGGTTCGAGAATGTGCCGGCCTTTCATTCAGGAGTGGCAAAATGACAAAAATGATACAAGCAACATAAGAGACACGCTGTTAGGCTGCTGAGTGTGAAGACTGTGTCAAAAGTTCATGGCAACAAAATGTTTGATTAAATGCTACAAATTTTACAACTTTGTTGACTTCTAGTCATGCTCGCTCCTCTATGCTGTGTTCATTTTGACTGAATAATCACTCATGCACAACCACCCACAATCAGTGTCAATTAGTGATGATAAAGCAGCATTACGTACGACCCCCCCTGAGCTACTATTTCAGACTGAATAACAACATAAAAAAAATAATTCCATCATCTATTAATGTCTGTCAAAGAGAAACGTGACCTCAAACATGTTAGCTGACAAACAGAGAATTCTGTTCATGAATTTGGAATCAAAAGGCTGTTTGATGTGCTGTGACAGGAGGTATTCGTCCGCACATATCTAGCTCTGCCATGTTTCAGAACCCTGCGTGTTGTGAGTAATCCTGTCATGGTTCGTCTCTGTGTGTGTGACAGTGAATCGGTGGAGGAAAAGGGGTTGGAGGGGGTTGCTGGGGGTCTGAGTGGAGCACACTGCTTGTTACCCAGACATGTGGATGAGTGGCTGGCTGAGGAAGAGAAGCTCCCTACAGGGGAGTGATGGCGGCGTGCACACAGACAGCATGATGAATGAGGGAGGAAAGCTGCAGGAGGCCATAAATCAATATCTCTTCTTCTATTCTCTCTTTTAAGGTGGATACTCCCATACACGTCTTCTTGTCCTGTCTTATTTTAAAGATGATGGAGGAACACCCTGAACTAACAGAGTTATATCCCTTAACCCAACCTCTGGGCAACTGTTAGCCATTCTGCCTTTCGCTGCCTAAATAGCTCTTTGTGCAGAATATCACAGCTTTTTCCTAAAAGCAGCCACAACAAATGAAGTCATCATCTGGTCTGGGGTGTTATAGGACTGAGTGCTCTATCAATAAATGCACTGGTCCGACTCAATGAATGATTTATCAAATGCTTTGTAGATCATTTTAGAGCTGTTGTGTCTCCTGGGCCAAGACTTGAGATCATCCATCCCCATTCAGCATTCCTCTTTACAATAGCATATTGCTGAATAAATACACTGTCTGCAACACCTGGGACTGCCATTGTCGAGACAAAAAAAATACACATTTATGTGGAGGGAATCAGAATGAAATGACTGTCTCTGTATGCTAGTATAAAGATGTTTTGCTCCAAGAAAGGTATTTTTCTAGTAGATAAAGGATTGTCTCATCAAAACTGAAAAAACACATGCCACCTGTCTGGAGACTTTTTACTTTCTGCATCCAACATTGTCATGGACAGTTGTCAGAGCACCAACAGACATTGTGCATATATCTCAGTAAGGCCAACATCTTAGACCAAACCAATTATTTTAACAAACTGGGAATGAGAATAAGTTGGTTGTCAAGAGTGGCACAAACAGGTTTAAGGTGCAGTACGTGTGCAGGGATAAGAGCTTAGTCCGGGAGTGGATCCTTTTTGTCTGACCAGCAGTGTAACTCTGAGGCTCTGTGGCATAAGACTGTGTGAAAATTACATTCAAAACTCTCAAACAAATAGATGCAGATTTTGCATTTATTGAAAGCCTCACACTAATTGTGTTTTCAGGCATTCAGAGAGTCAGTGCAATTGATTAAGGAGCACTCAAACACTGGATAAAAGTTGAAATCCAAAAATACAAGTAAACTGATTCAAACTGAATTGAAGAAAAAAGCCCTTTAAGATATATGTCTAAATCCTGATCCCTAACAGACATTGGCCAGGCCAGCCTCATCCACCGAGGAGACATTTGCTTTGGCGCTTCCTCCATTATTGACTTGTCTGTATCAGGACTTCCCATGAGTATTGAGCAAACAGAAGGGGCTGGAGAGAGCTGTCTCCTGTCATCCCCTGGCTCTTTACTCTCCTTGACAGCATCTAAAGGCAAATATTTGACTTGAGATAAGTTTCACATTACCAGGAGATCTAAATTTGTTGGCAGAAATAGTATGACCACCATCTTCTTTGGGGAGCGGAAACTGAGCTGAAGCATCCAAGTGTCACTGGCAAAGTGACCATCACACTTTTATGTGCGATTATGAGATTTTACTGATCACTGTGGTGTATGTTCTCTACCGCTGTGAACACCGCATTAGACAAATTCTGATTAAAAAGATCATTAAAACCCATTTTAGCATGTGAATTACACATAATGTCTCACTCAGTCATTCAAGCAGAACTATTCTTACTAAACCTGCACAACTCTCAGTGGTTAGTCATCTTATTGAGCCTCAAAAGGGACAACGGAAAAAGTTTGAAATGCCACTGAAGCAGAATCACTGAAGCGAGAAGAAAACACACCCAAGGTTCAAAGTGTTAATGAAGCCCAAGGTTGTTTGGGGAAGAGAAGTTTAAGTTCTGACAAGGCTTAATAGCTTATTAATATGAATTTGACATGAAAAATAACTTCCCAAAAAGCCATCGTTGGCGGAATAAACAGGTCTCCAGAACATCAAAAACACGTTGACGGTAAATTGATGATATCAGTTCCAAATTTTAAATACAAAGAAAGCCACATTTAATCCTCCATCCATTCATGTTTGGGAAACAAAGCTTTCAAAATCTCCAAGAAAACACAATTCTCTAACAAATCTGGCTTTTTATTTAGCAGTCTTTGCTATTTGCAGCACAGACTGTTTTTATCTAACATAATAATACAGAGATTAAGCTCAGAAAAAAAGAAAGAAAAGTAGAGCAGCGGGGGGTACACTTGTGGTTCACAGCAATCACTATATGTATAAGCGCTACTTCCATCTGCCGACCGACATCAAAGAGACCCACTGTAGGGGGCTTCTAGGCTCACGCAATGCAAATCATGCAGTGAAGAATGGTGGAAAGAAGGAGAGATGGGCAGCAGAGAGCACTGAGATAAAAATGCTCTGCATTACAGTGTGCTCATGTGTATTTTAGTCTTTAAGAATATGTATAATTTTGCATGTATTTTTCACAAATGAAGTCACCATATTCTAATGTCTTTCTCTTTGGGTTTTCGGGTGAGATGATTGAGCAAAAGTTGAATATTTGGATTGGCTCAAACAGCCCTGTAAATCTAAAACCACTGGGGACTCGCAGATTATTTTTCAGCATAATAACCTGCAGCTCTGAGGATAAGTCTTCACCTTCACAGGAAGAATACCTCTTCTTTCTCCTCTGAAGAAAACAATCGCTCAGAAGACTGCAAAATTCATCTGACTAATGCTACTTCCCAATTGTCAATCAATTTTATGCACAACAGAACCAAACACTGCTCTAATTGCGTTTGTAGAAGATCTGTTTGGTATTACATTGGCAAACAGTGCTGAACCACCCACTTCCACTTCACTGAACAAGAAAATAGGGCCTCTGTTATGTTGGCAGGGGAGGATAAATCTGCCATTCCTTGGGAACCATCACACCTCTATTGGACTGAAAATGTTACCACACATGCAAATATCAAAGGAGCATTTTATGACTAATAACTACTTTCAAAGAGCTGTTAGCTGAACAAACAACTGCCACTATTTGGACGGTATGTTCACGGACATGCAAAGTCATTTTTTCTCTGCTACGGTAGAGGAAGGTGAGCCTATTGTGTGGATGCACCAGCAAAATAGAGTCATCAAAGCAAGATTAAAATTTCAAGCCCTGTGCCACAGGATTATATCTTACAACCCCATGGCTCAAACAGGAGGTCAGCAACAAAAGTCAAGACTGAATAAAAGATAATAATTTACCCAATGAAAAGAAAGCGGATATTATTTGCTGTCTCTGTTTATTTTGCTATTTATTTATTTTTTAGCATCATGAAAAATATCATAAGTATCAATAATTTAATTTAATAATTTAAATTTAAGCTTCTTCTCTTCTTTTATCATCTCCACATTATATGGAACTTTGATGTACAAGCATTTAGACACCATAGATATTACCAGCTACTGCTACCTCAATAAATGTAACTTTACATAGAATATGAGGCTAGTCAGGGAGCCTTGAAGGAATTTTCTTTCCTTATGTCCAGGATTAATGAGCTCAAATTTGTAAAACTGTAAGCAACATTTAATCGGTTATTATCTTCTATCTAGATGAAAGTTCTGTGTCTCTTGCTTCTACATTTGTCTGTCATATTTTTTTAAACAAGAAATCTCAAAGAGATGTATAATTTTCTACTGTGGTGTAAGGACCTTTAAGTCATTTTAATAACAAATAAATTTAACTGAGATGTTCTGCTGTTTGATGTGTTAAATACCAGTAGGAAGAAACACCTTGCAAGCCTGTAACATTATACTTTGTGTGGAATGTGGTTAAAAAAATGCATTCATTGTCTTCTGAGGGATATGTTTAATGTTGCAATGGTTGTTTTGCATGGACTCCTAACACATGAACACAGCAGATGAGAGCTGCTTCACTGTGAACAAATGGAAGAATAGTGCCTTTTGTAAATATAATATAAAAAGACTTCTCATTCAGTTAGAAAACATCTTAAGCGAATCACAAAAATAACAAGTGTTAAACAGCGTTGTTTGGTCGAAGCTGGCAAAATGTTCTGAAATTAAAATGTTTTTCACTCATTTGGAAGCCACTGATGTGCTGTAAAATTATGCAATCTGTTAAAACATGAAGTTATGATTGTTAATATGTGCACTTTGGTGAATTTATTAACATTTTGGACTCTCACTGCTAATGTTTAATGGTGCTGCATAAAAGTGGCTCACTGGATCAAAGTGTGTTTAAACTATGCATGCTCTTGAGCGTTAGGTCCTTTTTTTTTTTCAGAAAACAATTAATCACGCTGGACTCCCTCTGTTTCAATATGGCAATTAAGGAAAGTAATGCATGTGTATAAACCAATAATGACCAACATAAACAGCATTAACTTTAATAACGCAAGCTGTTGCATCTATGAAATCGAGGTACCTGTGCTGGTTTCACTCTAGGATTTAGTAGCTGCATTTAGCATTTTATATTTGCTGAAGGAAAAAAATGAAATCAACTTTAAATAAAACCTTGAAGCTTATGAAACTGTCACAGAGATACTTTAAACCCATAGTGCATCTTTGATTATAACGTTGTATTATGTTGCACTGAGTTGATGTTACCTGGCGACAGAAATGTATGTGGACATAAACAGGTTATTGAGAACTCTAGAAACACATAAACATAAGGGGAGCTATTAACAATACAATGTGAAACTTTTTTTAGTAGGTAAAACCTTCCAATGAGGTCACATCTATTACTGATGTTTTAAAATGTATTCAATGACAGTTTTAAATAAATAACATTTAAACTAAAGCATTGCATAAAGGATTAGTTGTGAATAGTTGTGCAGATAAATTAACTGTGACCTGTTAATGACACTAGATGACAAGTTGAGGGATTATTAAACATTGTTCTGAAGGGACCATGATAAAACAAATGTCATGGCAACACATTTGGCAGTTTTTTGTTTCAACCAGACTTGTGAAAAAATGTTAAGCAATCTCCAAAGGAATTGATCCAAATCTTTAATCAACAGGCTAAAGTCATAGACACACTGTCAGGGCATTAACAAACCAACGTCAACAACCAGGAGCCAAATATGCCAGAATATGTGGAAAAGACAAAAAATAACTTTTGTAAATAAATACAATACAAAAAACAAAAGTAATACCATCAGTCTTGCAGTACAAAAAAATGCATGTTTAATAGTTTTCCACCATTCACTTTTCAGACCTGGAGGCTATGTCTTTCTCTTATACACACTCTGTGCTCACACTTTTTTTTTATATCACCATCTCAAGCTGATCATTGGGGGCGGTTGATGAGCTCAAAGACTGGCCTGACAGCAGAGAGCAGGTGGCCTGTGTGGGTGTGAGTTTTGAGAACTATACACACATTGTGTTTTCTTTTCTTAGATGGGGACAAAGCCTAGATTCCATAATGAAAGTCTATCTGACCTCATCATACACTCAACCCAAGTAGAATAACGTGTCCTTTTTTGTCTGTATATTTTATTTGAATTTCTATTTAGAATATGTTTGCACTCAATGCTCACCAAAACCCATGTGAAACCTTTGGCTGAATGTCAAGATTTGAGATGTGATGTGCTCAATAATAACAACTGAATTTCAAATATTCAAAGCCCAACCATGCAAAATTCAGACAATTTTTAATGTTCTTCTTATTTTGTTATTGTATTTTCCATTTAGTCTGCCTGCCTGCCTGCCGACGTAGATATATATATAGATATACATATATACATAGATAGATAGATAGATCAATTATGACTTTGTATGTTTACATTGCATGTTACAATGGAAATTGAAAGTAAAAACAAAGAAAAGCCCTGTTCTAAGGTTCAGAAAAAAAGAGAATTAAAATCCCTCCAAAATGTTTTTTTCATAAAGCCTATGTTTTTGTGAAGAGGCCTATGAATAAATGTATACTAAAACAAGAACTGCATGTGGCTCACTCTGTAATGGGGAAGCCCATTATCTGCAAACTTTAAACTGAGCTTGCCTTTTTTCTCTCCCCTACTGGACGTCAGATTAAAATACCCCTCCGAATCTTCACTCCAGCTATGTCCATTAGTCTACAGTCGACTGCTCACCTCTGACATCTAATTCAGAATTTCAGATATTACTCTGAAAGATGAGTGAAACACATGCTTGTGGCACATCTTAGCTTAAACAGTCATCACTCATGGCAACATCACAGCTTTTCTTTTTAAGTTCAAGGCGATAAATGTAGCTTGAAATTGCTGCCCCCTACCCCAATGGAACAAGTGTTGGAAAATCAGCAACCATGAAAGCAGTCACACATGTCATTCACTAATATATGACAACCTTCAAAACTTATTGTTGTTCTTTTTTTTATTGTTTAAGATTGGAACAATTATCCGGACTGCATGTTTATTTAGAGAGCTACTCCTCTGATGTCATACTTGACTCTTTCTTTCACTTTGGTGTTTCTGTGGAGCGCAAATACACTTTACAGACATGGCATTTATAACTCAGGCTGAATCAATAAGTAACCTTTAACAGTGAGATGTTCGTCATAGAGATGTTACAGAGAAGCAGTGATCTCACACCTCCACAAAGTGTTATAGTGATGCATGTCATGAAACAACAAAGGTGAAATGTTTCAACTAAATTTCACGTTCATACATTACTGAGCTGTGCTGTTAGTATACTATTGCTTAATGCTACTTTAAACTATGTATGGTAGCTACACACTTTCCCAGGAAGGGTAACATTATTGATATTTTGAGACCTCTTCATGCTCTGTTTCCTTAAGTGAATTTAACATCACAATAATGAGCAAAAATGGCAACAGATTTATCGACTATGAATGCACACGCGATTGCCTTAAAAGTAGTGGCACATACTTTAATTGGTTTGGTGTAAACACTCAGGTCTAGACGAGCACCCTTCTTTAAACCCCACAGGACTTTCAAGAGCACTGGAAGAACATATGCTGCCCACAGCATGTGTAATGACTGCCATCAGAGCCATCAATAACCATTATGTTCACCCAGACATTTATGTTACAGTTACAAGGATGAGGAATGAGGCATTTAAGTCAGAGGGCAACCTTTGCAAACTGGTTTTAAAAAGGTCCTGTTCGGCTTTGTTTTTGATTTTGTTAATGAAATACTAAATGATGGGTAAAGACCAGGAATGATCTTGTCTAATTGTATCAAAATGATAATTTATAAATTAGTAGGGTATGAATTGATAAAAAGACAAACTTGTCATAGCAATAATATTGTCTGAACTAAACAAACCCGCTATCCAACTACAGCTGGATAGCGTAGTGATACGACGACACACCTTTGAAACTTAGATTCCCACCTGGGGGTGGTATCTAGTAAGGGTCCTGGCTAGACCCTCCCATTGCTAAACCAAGCCCTGAGATGGTCTGCAGCCTGTCTGCTCGGACACAAGCATTTCACTGCATGTTGTACTGTGTATGATTGTGTATGTGATGAATAAAATAAAATAAATTAATTTAACATACAGTCTAAGAAACCGAAGAGCCTCAAGGAACTTTTTGGGATTTCTTGGCATTGCCACTGAGTTTAATAGGTTCCTTACCTTTTCATCTAAAAATAAAAAATAATAATTTCACTAAAGAAAAAAAGCTACTTTCATGGCTAAAAACTAGCTAAAAACTAACTTGATTGCATCTCAAAATAATTTCCCCCAGGGATCAATAAAGTATTCTGATTCTGATTCTGATTCTCTCTCTCCTCAACAAAAAGTAATGTGATCATTGTAAATTCAAAATAGTTTTTTTTTAATACAGTCCAAGAGTTCAGCTCCACAGCTCGCTCTCAGTAAAACAAATCAATTTTTAATTGATTCCTCTTTGATCATAACATATATGTATGCACAGAAATGGAGTTTTAAATCTTATGCATCTGAATTTTTTAAGATATAGATTTGTGTGAAGCTGCTTTCTACTCTTAATAAAAAGAAATTAGATTCCTCCTCTTATTTATTTAATTTTTCCCTCCCCAGACGCCTTAACGCCCACTCACATCCTGGGCCATCTGACCTCAGGAATTCACATGATAAGGTGGGGCCAGGTTTCACAATGAGCTCACCCGAAACCCTGGCTGATTGGGACCCACACCCAGTTTCACATCTTGGCTCAGGCGATTAGAGGATCATCAGGGGGTCCTTTTGTCCCTCTGTGGGGGGATACTCCCACTAGGTTTAAATCTGGGACTCTCCACCATTTGACCTTAGAACTGAAGAAGCTTCTCGGATGAGAGGTGAAATGTCTTCAAGTAACTTAAAAGGTAGAAAAGCCAAATGGCTACTCTCTGGGACTCTAAGTGTAAAGAAGTCCAGACGCTTTTCTTTGCAAGCTCCTTTGAATACAAATAAATACTTTAGCATGACATTAGCATGGCATTTTAGACAGATCTGTTAATTCAAAGTGTAAAAAGATTCTACATCCATCCATCCATCCATTTTCTTCCGGTTATCCAGGGCCGGGTCGCGGGGGCAGCAGCCCAGGCAGAGAAGCCCAGACCTCCCTCTCCCCAGCTACCTCCTCCAATTTATCAGTTCACCATGGCGTCAGATTTGGAGGTGCTGATTCTCATTCCCACCACTTCACAGTCGGCTGTGAACCGTTCCGAGGCGAGCTGGAGGCCATCACCTGATGAAGCCAACAGGACCACGCAGGCTCCTTTCAGACCAAGTATTTCAACAGTATCAAAAATTATTGAACATTCGTGTCTTAAATCTTTTTCCTATCAAATATCTAACAACTCACGTGATACCTTTTACCTGTTTTGTTGCCTTTATATTATTTTAGATCACTGCAGAATTTCAGAAAATAACTGCAGTGCATCTGGAACCAAAATTTGTATCTGTGTTGGACCCCAGCTGTTTTCTGCAGTGTGTACAATTCAACCCAATGAGAGTAGTAATCCACGAATACATGAATACAATTCCCCCTGGAATTTAATGGATAGGGAAAAATAAAAACAACAAAAAAGCAGATCTTCTAGATATCCCAAAATCTCTAAAGAGGTGGACAAATACATTTAGGACAGATGTTTCAAGCATCTGTCTAAAACGACTGATCCATTTTTCCCACCAGCTTAAAACTTCCAGATTTGTATTTTTGACAGACAATTTTGTCCACATTTTTTTTCCATCAACAGTGTCACTAGAGGCCCTGGAATGACATTTGGAAGAGTTTGGGTTTGAAAGTGAGTTTGGCATACCTCATTTATGTCCAGTATCGCTTGGAGGGAAAAAAAAAATATAGTATCGGTATTATCATCCAAGCAGAAGATACAGATCCAGCCTCTGAGATCACCTATGGTCACATCCATCACCTTCTGCAAAGTAGATGGAACATTGTTAATACCAAAAGGCATACCTTTGAGTTGGAAAAGGCCAAAAGGACATGGAAAACTCTCCTCTTGGCCCCAGTGCTGTACATGTCTGTCTAACATTGCCAACAACCAGTGTTGGAGAAGGGAGTCCAATTTTTTTTAAACAGTAGGTAATGGATAAACATCTGTGCAACCTATAGTGTAAAACTTTGTGTAATTGACAAACATTTTCTGTTTATCCAGGGAATAAGGACCAGCGGAGAGAACCATGCAGAGGATAAAGGTTTGATGATATCCATTCCAAACATTTTGTCAGTGATGTCTATAGTTTTTCATGGACTCTGTAAGGTTGCTGCTTAATAGACAAATCTTGGTAGATAAAGAACATCCTGTCTATTAGGGGACACTGAATTCAGGAAGAGAGCCATAATCTGTCCTTTCCAAAAATGACCTTTCTTTTGTCCTTTTATTTTCAGACGCCACTCATCTGAGAGATGTTTTGGGTTAATTCCCCACCTGGATTTATGAATTAGGATCTCGTGGCCCCTTGAACTCCGTTAACTCAAAAGCACTCACATTTTGAAGCACATTTCAAAACAGATGTCCACACAATTACTATAAACACGTGTATTATAAACACAAGCCCATCAAAATAAAAAAGTCTTTCTCGGAAAAATTTGATAAATAAGCACCAAAAGCAATGAAGAAAAAGAAATACAAAAACACCTGCGTTTCAGTTCGATCCATGACAATTTAATGAATTCAATTCAATCCAATTCAGTTCAACTGGCAAAATGAAAAATGACCCGGCCCAGTCCCTCTTTATTCAACAAACAAATCATGTACCTAGATTTCCCTCGAGAGGATCTTCTTCGCTTAACAAAACAATAGAGGATCACTGGGGCACTGTTACACAGTTTAGCTGCTTTTTTTCCTTAAAAGGATAAATCCTCTTCCTTGAACAAACAGAGGATCTTTTTAAGTAAAAACTAAAATGTAAAATTTTCCATGCAAATAAATATAACAAAAACAATTTACAGAAATGAAAAAGGGATTATTATTTCCTGAGTAGTCTTTGAAGACCAAGTTGCTGTATCTTCCTGGCACAACTGGTATGCTGATACAAGTCCGTAGCCTCTAATCCAACCCTGACCCTTATGTCATGACTGCCACAGGCAAGTACAGATCATCTCCAAGTGCTTGCTCAAAGGGGTTTTTGATTGTTTGGGTTTTCTCTGTATTATTATAGGGTCTCTACCTTGAAATGCAAAGTGCCTTAAGGCGACTGCTGTTGTGATTTGGTGCTATATAAATAACAATTAATTGAATCAGATGTTTGGCATGCTGACTCACTGAAGGGAAATATGTATGTACTGCTCGAAAAAAATAAACAAACACTTTGAAAATGCTTCAATTTGCAATTGGAAAAAACAAACAAACAAAAAAACATTCTGGATATCTATACTGATATAGACTGGGTAATGTGGTATTAACAACAGGATGCCACATCATTTGATGAAAATGAAAATGATCAATCTACCGAGAATGATACAACCCCCAAAAATCGAAGTGAAAAAAATGATGAGGCAGGCTAGTCCTTTTTTACAAAAGCCAGAATTGTCTTTTATATGTATGCATGCCTGACAGCATCAGGGCATGCTCCTAATGAGACAACCAATGGGAGGGCTGCCTCCCAGATCTGGATCAGGGTATCACTAAGCTCCTGGAAATTGTGAAAACAGCATAGGGTCTGACAATGGGTCAAAGGATTCACAGTCAGGGTGCCATTCTCTTGTCTGCAGAGGTCTCTGTACATCCATAGAAGCCCCACCACCAGACTGATGAGGCTATGCGATGTTACAGGCAGCATAACATTCAGCTTCTCCAGACCTTTTCATGTTTGTCACATGTGCTCAGGGGGAACCTGCTCTCATCTGTGAAAAACACAGGGTGTCAGTGGTGGACTTGGTATTCTATGTCAAATGCACCACGGTGCCGGGGAGTGGACATAGAGCCCACTAGAGGATGTCAAGCCCTCAGGCCATCCTTGTGAAATCTGTTACTGTTTGTATGTTCAGAGAGATTCAAACAAGTGGCTTGCTGGACATTGTTATGTAGGGCTCTGGCAATGCTCACCCTGTTTCTCAATACACAAAGGAACAGATAGCAGTCCTACTGACGGGTTAAGGGGCTTCTACTTCCCTGTCTGGCTCTCTTAGGGTAACTGCCTGTCTCTCAGAATCACGTCCATTCTCTTGAGAATCTTATGGTAATGGCACATATTGATCTGCTGTCCTTGATGAGTTGGAACACCTGTGCAACCTCTGTAGGGTAGGCACTGCTGCAACACGGACCCTAACAAAAAGCAAAAATAAGTGTAAAAAAACAGACAGAAATGATGAGGAGGGAAACAATGTCAGTGGCCTCTGCTTTACAAAACTATTCCTGTTTTGCAGATTTCTCATTGTTGCCCATCTAGTGCATCTGTTGTTAGTTCCATTAACACACCAAAGCAGCTGAAATTAACAACCCTCTCTGCTACTTAACTAACCAGATCAAATCTGCTCAATATAGAGTGAAAGGTTTTATTTTAAAAAAAATGTCTTCATTGAGTTTTTCATTCATCAAAAAAGAAGAAAATTACTAATCATAACATACAAAACAGACAAACAAAAAACCAACACAAACAACAACAACAAACTCTTGCATCACTGACATGCCGTGTTTGTGGACTGCCTTTTTTAACAGTATGTTGTCCACATTCTCTTCAGATAAGTCCATATCCTGTCCAGAAATGGTCCCTGTATACATTCAAACCAAGAAGGAAAATTTTTAGGGTCTGTTGGGAGCTAAAATTTCAACTACAACCTGCACATCCTCCTGAAATATTTTATTTTATTTATTTTATAATATTTATACTTTATGGGCCATTCCCATCCCTTTCCATGTTTTCCACATTTTTAAAAGTATATTTAAGTGTATTGATAATGAAAAATAAAACAAAACAAAAAACAACTGAGGTCAAAGGCTTAAGTAGACATGGCTAACTGTCAATATCTACAGGAGGGATTAAAATATGAATGAAAAATGTTAGGTGGAGTGTTGGTAAAACAGCTGGTTAGACTTATTACATTCAGACATTCTCATAGATGCCAATCTGATGCTGAGCCTGCATCTGGCTGTATTGTCACACACTGCACATGGTTAGAGCTGCTGTCCCGTCTCCATCGTAAAAGATTTCCTTGCTGATGAACTAATAAAGTTATTAACATTTTTTTCATGCTCCATCTTCTCTGCATCACACAAGTTGGCCAAGGTGGTTAGCAAGAAGAAGCTCATCTCTTACAATGCTAAATCACTGAAGCTCATTTACTTGCTAACGCTAGCTGTGGTCCACACAAAGTGCCGATTTTGAACTGACCTCAGAGCAGTGAAAGCAGACCAGTGGCAGCTTGCCTTTTGCTTAACTGGATGGTTTTTAGTGTCTGTGCATAGCATTGCCATCGTGTCCAAGCACTGGTATCAAGTAGATGTGGTGTATCTTTTCTCACAGTGCAGTTTTAAAATTTGTCAGCCCCAAAAATATAGGGCTTCAAGAACTGATGCAAGCTTCAAGTCTATCTTCTTTTTATCTGCCACGGAGGAGTCAGCAGGTACAGACTTGTCAGATTTTGACCACAGTGCCTCAGTGGTGATAGCTGGGAGACTGATACTAGGCCAGTGCTGTGATTACTTGTATGCTGTTTATGTGGTTGTGCATTTTCCTTACATATTTTTTTTTAGACCTTCTTAGTTTCTTGTCAATCAAACACACAGAGTGCATCATAAAATTTGGTGTAGAAAAGAAATAAACAACATATATTTAGGCCTCTGCTGCTCCTTCATACTTATTTTTGCAGCCAGTCAGTTCAAAGTGAATACATGTACTGCATACATTTTCTCATATTAAGGATCTCCTCTATAATTATCATGCACTGATGTTAATCACAAGTTGGGAACATCATCTCCAAAGTTTAATTAGAAGATGTCATAAAAATGAGAGTACTATGATGTTATGAAACATGCGAGGGGTATTCAAATGATCCGAATATTTATTTTTGCAATCTTTAAAATTTGCATATGCACATTATAGTATATGGTAGTCTTAATATTATGGATGTGGAAACTGAGATGAAAAGCGTAAATTATTCTGCTTAAAACATTCATTTTCAGCTCCATATTTTTATCCTTGTAGTCTGCTGCAGCAGCTTTGTGTGATTCACAGTAATTCTTTTGAATTCTGAATTTTATCCCACGCCTTTGTGTATCCGCTCACTGTTCATTCATTATGTCAAACAAGCTTTAGCTTTGATTTCTTTAAGGAAACCCTGCCTGTAAATGAGCTTTCTTCTGATTAGGTGCCTGCTACAAACTGCTTCTTTCCAGTTTTCATCACTTAAAATATATATATCTATATTTACATGACCTGGCCAATCAGTGACATTTACACTGCATAGCAACAAAAACCTGTCAGCTGCCCGCTTCATCATCTTTACTGAACTTTGATTGTGGAAGGAGGAAAACTGTCAATTTTGAAAGTGCATGTGGGGACAGTCAGAAGCATGACGTGCTTTTTACCTCTAACTAGGAGAAAAAGAGTCGGTCACAGTGAGTGCACACAGCTCTAAGCAGAGTGCTATGCCAATGTTTGGCCATCAAGCACCAACTTGGAGAGGCTGTAGGAAGGCACGAGTGAGAGATGTAATGCTCAGAGGAGACCAGAGGACGTGCACTTCCCATTAATTGTGGCTTCATGCCCATGGCTGCAGTTGCAGGGAGTATTTGTGTGTTGATGAGGACACTAGTGGCTTCCCCCCACATCTACAACCGTGCCTCCTTAAGCAGAGTTGAGAGCTTTTGGCATTCTGAATGTGAACTGCAGTGACAGCAGTGGTCCAGCATACAGTAAGCCAGATGAAACTCTTAAACCTGGATTTCAAATATCCTTTCAGTGTTAAGGATGAGTAGTACTCTTAACTTCCCCCTTTTCTCTTTTGATGTCATTGCTCCTGAACTATAAATAAACTTCTACCTCAGAGACATTAAACTGACTCAGAGTGAATTTGTACTTGGGGCACCAGAGAAGAAAGGAAATCTCGCACTGCTTTGTTTGAGGTCCAAGTCTTGGCACAGTACATTTTCTCTGGACAATTCTACAGACTGTCACCTCAGCACAGGCTGAACTCTAAACAATGGCTACAGCAAAATAAGAAAGACAGTGCACAGCTTTGCCACAAATAGAAATTGTGTGGTAATAAGTGTTCATCTAAGGAAGAGAACTGCTGAGTGTGTGGATTAATTAGAACTACTTTTTCCATTTAGAATTCAATTTAACAAAAAACAAAACAAAAACATTGAGTAATTAGTTAAATAAAATTAAAAGTTTACAAGCAAAAAACTTTCCACCTGAAAGCCATGGCTCAGAGTTTCTTTCTATTTCCTCCTGTTCAGTTTTCACATCTAAAACAGTTTCTTTTTCACTGTGCATTTGTTGCTGTCATTCTTTCCTCATTCTGTTTGAATGATTTAATGGATCCAAGTGTGATATTAATGGTTTCGTGTAAACATTTTCGTGGCGCTCAAAATAGTCTCCTCTTGTCTTAAAAAAAGTCCTGTTCTGCTAGATATGATAAACATATTTGATGGCAGCCTGTTAATGAGGCTCATCCTGTTTACCAACACCAAGTAATGGTACCATTATCCAACATTAATCATGTGCTAGTTATTTATTTATTTTGTTTATTTCATGCTTTTTTGAGGGGGGTGATTTTATCTCTTCTCACAGGTATAAGTTCAAATCTTGGGTAAACAAAATGCCTTAGCAAAAACTTATTATTTTCCAAAGCTAATGAGGTCATAACAAGCAAATTCTCTCGGTATGTCATTAGTCAGTCCGTGGGGAAATGATAGTGTTCCAGGTATGAAGCAATTTATTTGGTTTCTCACCAGTGCATGTTTTCACTGTGAAACCTGAACCTTGTCCACTATAATGAACACTTGACCAAGAATTTGACTATAGAAAAATATGCTGGAATAGAATAATTTGCTTTGGCAGCATGTACTTGTTAAAATGTGATGTATCAGTGTTGCAATGATACACTGTCTGGATCCAAGTCTCCACTGCATGCTGTAACGTTTGAACAGAACTGAGGCCCAAGCTCTGCATCTCTTATAATCTTCTATTATCAGCACTTTATTAAATATATCTACAGCTACAAATTTAAGCTATAACAGCGCAGAGTATAGCCATCCCTTCCCTGTCACCAATATTTTTTAATGGTTTAGAAAAGGTGAATTTCTGACAGACAAAATAAGCTTTCAGTGAAGAGATTAAGGTCAGGATCATAATTTTCTGGAAGCAAATAAATCATGCACCATTTCATTTAAAAATAAAATTTAAAAAATAAAGACGGTGCTTTCCAAAATGTCAAACACAAGGTTTTAAAATGGTAGTCTACAAACCAATGATTGACCCATGGTGGCAACACCCAAACAGAGCACTCCAAGTGATGACCCAGAGCTCTCTTTTATTACTTGGGCTGCAGGGACTGAATTTTCTGTTACAAAGTTCTGGTTACTCAGATAATTTTACACTAAACTTTTAAGAGGAACTTTCACTCACTTTTCTATGGACTGGTTTATATGCTCAAATCACATGCTTCCCATTCATTGTGACCACATTTCAATGAAAAGTGAAAGACACTGTAAACATTATATGTAATGAGGTTAAACAAAATCCACATTTTTGAAGATACACCACTGAATTAAATCCTAAGTGCTATTTATCTTTATCTTGAGAGTTCATAGTAATAATATGTCATAAGCAAAAAAAGCTGGCTAAATAGGAATGCATCTATTTGAATTCACTGTAACTTTTTATTTATTTAATTCGGAAATCAGGCACATCAGAAGTCACTGGTGGACACCTTAAAAATTCCTTCATAAATATTGTAAATCAGATTCAGTATAATTCATTTGAAGGTATCCATACACACTAACGATGGAAGGCGTTACAACTCGGTGAGCCGTAGGCGGGAAAGAGATGAATATAGAATCAGGCTTAGTCTAAATGTGTGTGTGTGCTGTGTGTGTCCCCATAAATGTTTGGTATCTGTTGAATTTTTTTTGTATAGAGCAAAGTGTGTTCCAGTTTCCTCTCTCAAACACACAAGAACACTCCCTGTCCAGCGTGTGTTCTCAGGAAACATGCAAGGGTTTCTTTGTTCTTTCTCACCCTTCGCTCATCAAAACTTGAAACTAGTTAAAAGGAATCTAAAGGTCATAAATGGGTTTGATGGTCCTACTATTAATTCACACGTCAGTTCAAAGGCTTTCTTAAGCAAGAGAGAGATTCACCCGCTATCTATTCATGTTCACTTTATCATTATCATTGGTCAAATAATAAACTATTCCTAAAGATCTTGTCTAGCTTAGTCTTTTATCCCATTTCAGAGTATAATTGAGTCAGATGTTTGTTATAGTGAGGTAAAATAACACAGTTTTGCAAGTTCAGATACATTACCCATGACAAAATCAGATGGCGTTTAACCTCAGGCTGTTTGTTTTTCCTCAAAACCGTAGATGATGTGATAGTTTCACCAAACCTCAAAAAATCACCAGCATCACTGAGGTGGAGTTTAAAGATGTGCGTCTATTTTTAGATGTGCGGATTAGAATCAGGCTCTAAATGTCCAGTGAAGCGTGAATGATCTTTTTCCAGAAGACAATTTAACTTCATTTGGCATTTGACCTGAATGACACAGCTATTTTCATCAAGCACAACGTTTTGGAGAATAAAGACGTCCGCACCTGTTTCCTCTGGGCGTGTTTTTGCATCTTCTTGTATCTCTATTAGCTTTTTTAAGAATGTGTATGTGTAGGCCACAGTAGACACTTTAGCCTGTGGTGTGACTGGGCTGTGAGCCAGCAACATCTGCAGGGGTTGTGTGAGAGTGCTGCATGGCGAAGAAGCTGAAGATACCTGATCAGTGTGATGGATGCCTATGAGCCTTGTGTGTGCACCGACATGCGCACCTGCTGCCCGTGCCCCACTTATTGAATCCATGAATCAATTTAATGAGCGGAGGACGGGGTCAGGACTTCAATAAACACTCCACCAAGCTTTCAGATTTAATGTCTGCTAAATGAATGATACTGTATGTTCGACAAACACCCACAGCACAACACTTCAACTGTAAATTGGAAATTGGTTTTGAAGCAAACACCATGTACAGTATGTGCTGTTTGCTTGGTAAGTTGTACAGCTTGTGCATAAACATTTCCAGCATGTAGTTTGACTGCAAATGAGTTCAGACTAACAGCAAAGTATAATTTAGTTGTGCGCCTCTGTGTGCCTGAGTGTTTGTGGCAGGGTAAAGAGTGAGACTTGAGAAAGAGAATCAGACATCTTCCATTGGTAATCAATACTGCAGCAGTGACCTGAGCATTTGCTTCGTGATTCCTCCCATTTAGAGCTACAGGGCTGGCTGACTGACAAATATTCACAAAATCATGATTTCCAAATGGAAAAAAAACCATGGTGACTTGTAGATGTACATATGTGCTGATACCTAAAGCCATCATTATCCTCCTGCAGCAAACCTTTGAAAAACCTTGTCTGAAGGTCACTGTGCTGCTTTGTTGTATAGTCAGCTGGATGCTCACAAAATTCTTTTCAGCTTCAACTTAACCCATATTAACCCATATTCATCTTGTAGCGCAATTTCAGGGTAAAATAATTGCTGTCAACCTCCTGATCTTCGCATGCTGTGATTATAAACTTAGTTTCTCCTCTACTGATTTGTCCACAAGTATGCTTCCATTTATGAGGTCATTCCATGCGTTGAGGATACAGCAGAAAGGACGAATGGTTGCTATTTAGATGTCTGTGGCAGCAATATCCCAGTAGTGAATACATTTTTCTTCATCCACTGGGGACGCAGAGACTAATGGAGCATGAGAGTGGCATTTCCCCCGGAGTTGTGTAGCTGAGTCACGCCCCCGTTTGGAGAGGAGCTGCAGGCAGCAGTTGTAGGAGACTGAGACCAACAGGGCATGCTGTGAGAGTCTGGGCCAAATCGGGGGTAAACATCGATGGCAGTAATTGGAGACGAGCACAGCAGGGTATTTCATACATTTCTGATCCATGTGGCTTCATGGACTATCTACTGAGTGTGGGCTTTTTGGGGTGAAAAGAGGTGATTGTTTGTGTGCTCGAGGTGTTTCCCAGTTTTTGCACGTAAACTTGTGAACCTCCCCCCCATGATGTATGATCCATGTTTTATAGGTCAAGATTTCATTGATTGAATGAGTACAAAATTCAGAGTCGCAGAGTACGTTTTCATACAGTGACTCTACCTGTGAATAGAAGTGTAGACAAAGAAAAGACACACTAAGCTGTAGCTGTCCATCCGTTTTTCTAATTTAGAGGAGCTCCAATGGAGCTATTAGTGCTGTATTTGTATTGAATCAATATCATTAGTCTTTTCATTACATTTGTTTAAAGAACTCCTTCTCAATCAATCCGTCTGTGTCTGCTGCTTTCTTTTTGCATTAATTCCTAATCCTGTCTTGGTTATAGAGGAACTATAGGCACATGTGTAAACATTAGATGAAATGAACACCTTAAAATTATGAAAGCATGATATAAAATAGCTTTGAAAGCTGGATTTTCCAGGATTCAGAATGCACTTTATGACACACAGGTGTAATTTCCCAGTAATAACTTTTGGTGTTATTTAAAAAAAAAAAACAATTTGCATGTTGTACATTGGAGTTGTTAGCAGAAGACAAAAGAACACAAAAATCTATGTAAATATGCCCAACTGCTGTTTTAAAAGCACAGCGGTCACAGAAAAATGCTGCACGCTCATAGTACTTAGCTTCCTTGCTTTTAGAATAATTGCAATTGAAACATGTGTATTTAAACACACTATTGCAGTGCATTACTAAACTTGTTGGAAAAGTAAAAGGTTAGCAGTGGGAGTCACATCCTGTGAGTCTGTTGAGGTCTCTTATCAGTGTCTGCTGCTTATCACTCAGCCCCACAGCAGCTGAAACACACAGAGACTGTTCTACCTGCACCTGACAAGAAATTATCTTTATCACTGTCTATAGCGTGACATTCTCTTGTGTGGTTTTTTTTTCCCTATGGATCACAGATGAAATTATTCAGTGCAAACAAACAGCAGAAATGGGGAGGCGATAAGTGAAAATTATTTGATACTTTCACAAACAGCAGCAACTGTCAGAGGCTCTTTCACTCAGAACCACCATTACGCATCAGATCATTTTGTGATTGTGTTTTAAGCTGATTTTTGTTTTAATAATAGCTTCAACATGTTGATCACCATTTAGCTGAATATAAATAAACCAAAGAAATATGAATGCATGTTACCGGCTGGTGCTATGATATACTTCAAAAATGTTCAGAGACTGAAAGTGTTTAGAGACGTCAATGAACCTTTTTAACAATGCCTAATTGTGTAGAAAGGATTAACATAGATGCAAAACTTATTTATAATCACATTCAGTTCTATGGGAACTTTTCACCACAGTTAGCTCATTGTGGTATTGCAGCAAATTTGCTATCATCAACCCTACACAAGTCTTCCCCAAAACCTAAAGCCCGGCTTTGACAGTCTTGGTCGTTGTGTCCTTGGGCAAGACCATTGCCTTTACCCATTGCCTTCTGGTGGTGGTCAGAGGGCCCGGTGGCGCCAGTGTCCGGCAGCCTCGACTCTGTCAGTGCGCCCCAGGGCAGCTGTGGCTACAATGTAGCTTGCCATCACCAATGTGTGAATGACTGAATGTGGTGTAAAGCGGTATAGGTTCCTTAGGGACTGAGTAAAGCGCTATACAAATATAGGCTATTTACCATTTAACTTAAATGCAGCTTTGGAGAGCAGCTCAGGGCTAGATAGATCATGTCAAAGCACTTTTATTCAAACAGCATATTTAAAAACAGTTCAGCTGTTGTGCTTTCAGTTTAATGGCAATGCAAGTATAGAAAAATATACACAGAATGGGGAATGCACATTAAATGCAAAATTGCTGATGCTACACTTCACACAAGTTAATTGGCTATTCATCGTTTTATTGACCTCAAGGGTCATTGAAATGCCATTTCAATTCCAAAGAGGGTGAATCCTAGATTTTTACATATGGACATTTCTGGCTTGGAGTAGTTTTTAATTTGCCCACAATTTCATATGATAAATGATGTGTTCAGTTGGAATGGGCTATTAGTTGGATGGAATCACAAAATTACAATCACCCATTAAAATGTTTTAAGGAAATACAATCAGATATATGGCCCAAGAAATCAATTAATGCATGGTAAATCACCTCAATGGACCCAACAATAACTGTTCAATAGCTATGATGCTGATATGCATCATAGCTACATAAGTTGTTCCATCTGCATTAAGTCAGTCATGCAAGCGCAAACTGTTCCTCTGTCATATTGTCACTTGATGTAACACACACACACACACAAGCCAAACAAAGACACCCCCCTGTCTGTCACTTTACCAACAATAATGTGAAAACTTTAGATCAGTGGAAGAGACAAAGTGATAAATGGCTTCAGTGAACTTTATTATTTAATTTGTCTACAACAACTGTTTTACTTCTTTCATGAATTTTACTGTATATGATCTGTCATTTATTATTGCTGTATGTTGGGCATGAAATGACTTGGTACTGAAAACTTCTTCTACACTGTGTCCTCCCTCTCTTTGCAGTTATTAGCTCCAGACATTAGGAGAACAAGTGGAGTAAAATGTCTCATTTACAACTTTTAAAAATTCGTCATTCTTCAGCCTATTCTGCATTAATGATGCAAAATGACACAAAGTACCCTGCCCCGGGGGGAACCTACACAGACTTCATTACAAGGTACTTTTAATTAGTCTTCGTAATTAAAAGCAGAATATTGGGTGCAGAAAGGCCGGAAGCTAAATTGATATGGCTATAAACATTTGCATGTTCATTGGTCAGGGTTAGCAAACCATCTCGTTACTCAGTCAGATCCGACAAGAGGCTGGAGAGCTGAACTGGAGAGGGATTTAAAAGAAAATGTGTATGACACCTTCTTAATTAAGTGGGAAGGGAGTAGGGGGGCTGTATAATGAGAAAGTAAAAACTAGGTGTGAAGTTGAGTATAGACATTTTCTCTTCTATTTTGGGATGACCATATGCTACAATATGTCGTCCAGAAGGGCTTCGTAGTATAATACACACCCAAAGGCATATACTATTAAATGTATCCTCCAGCTGCAGGCTAATTTGCAGTGTCAGGTTAAAAAGACTATAGTACATTAAAATGATGGAGATGGTTTAATGAGTTGAATAGACCTTTTTGAATTGAAAAAAAGTATAGCTATATGTATGTATGTATGTATATATATATATATATATATATGTATAAATAATATGATACAGGCACAGAAGGGGAACAAGTGCTTACAAAACAGTATGAGAGGTTTTTATCACATTTGATGAATGCAGTTTATCTCAAATAGCATTTTACACATGATTTGAGGTGTACCTAAAAATCTGTTCATATAAGCAATGTAATGCAGCACTGTAATGTAGTGGTTAGCACTACCACCTCAAAGACAGAAGTGCCTTCTTTGTGGAGTTTGAATGTTCCTTCAGCGCTGAATCACAGAATAAACAAAATGTATTCACTCTTTAACTAATTTGTGAGATTCATAAGAGAAACCGAATCATTCCGTAAGTTCCAGACATTGCAAAAAGTCTTTGGTTTATCAGCCTAAAAGTTAAAATACAGTTAAATACAGACCTCATGTTTTCACTTTTGTTGATTTTCAAAAAAGCATAGAGCTTATTTATGCCAGGCCACGCTCTGTAACAATCACAGTACCAACACATTTTCCCGAGCCTTTGCAATTTCAACAGTAATACATTCATCTTTCTGCATTCCCAGTTGTTTAGGCTTAGTTTTACCAGGTATAATAAACTAGATGGAGGTCCCGGAATAGAGTCATTCTTTAAGAAGAATGGTAATAAAAGTGAAAATGTCCAAAAAATGGATGAGATTTATAGGAAGTTCTACAGAGAGTAGAAGTTTGCACTGTTTTATGTGCTGGTGAAAACAAGCAAACGTTCATTTTAAAACATGAAACCTGCGATACTTCCAGCAGTCCTGCTGTGTGCTGTCAGATTTTGAATGTCTTCAATATTAATCAAGTTTAACTTTTTTTTTCTTTCAACATTTAAACCTGTCCAGTCACATTTCAGAACATTAAATTAGAGTTAAATGACATGGAGCTTCCATGAATCATTAACCTCACAGCCTCAGAATTGTTCAAATCCATGCCACAGAAAATGAACAAGCGGCAATTATCTTCTTCTTGAGCTGCCCGGTTGCATAAGAGCTCAAGCTGAGTATTCAGTTGAGTTTCATTAAATGGGAGTTCAGTGTTCTGTTAAACATTTTGTTGCTTTGAAAACTTTTAGTGAAACTTTTAGTTAATAAGAAAAATATTTATCACAAAATTGCATATTATTGAGTGGCATCTATATTTCAACTGAACAGAGGAAATCCTTAGACATTCCTGAATCCCTGATCTCTACGTTGAGGCGATCTAGTGGGAGTGTTGGGCAGCCACTCTTATCATCTTCTCACCCCCTCTCTCTTACTTACTAACTCACTTACTTGCTCGATCTCTCTTTCATACACATTGTGTGAGTGCAAAAATAAGATCACAAAGCAATATCAGTATCATCAGTACAGCTTTTCATCTGCATGATGGACAACATACAGGAGTTGGGTAATGGACACATTTATTAGAGCTTATGCTATAAACATGGTTCATCTTCTTCAACTTGTCTACCACAAGCCCAAAACAGATTTAGTGTAACTAAAGTAATATGAAGACAACTGTAAAGCCTATAAGCATGGAACAGAAGAGAGACTCCCATTAACAACAGATCCTCACAGACAGACTGGATGGGTCACCGTGCCAAACAAGCACACTCATTTACAAAATTACTTATTCAACAATTATTTCCAGAGGACTAGCTTCTAGATATATCACTCAAACACACACACTTGTTTTCATATCTTAATCAGACATCTAATTGACATAATGCTTTCCCAAGCTGCTTGCCCTAACCATCGAAAATGAAGGCCCAGCCCTATCCCTTAGCCTAAACCTAACCATAACCTAATTGTAACCCTGACACTAAAACCAGATATTGAGCCTCAAAAATGCCTTCAAATTCAAGTATAGTGATGTGCCAATTTTCTGTCCTCACAAAGATGTCTAAACGTTCAATTCAATTCAATTTTATTTATATAGCGCCCAAAATCACAACAACAGTGGCCTCATGGCACTTTATATTGTAAGGTAGACCCAAAAATAAT
>NW_005187467.1:979544-995785 GCF_000239375.1 Pundamilia nyererei | reverse complement strand
AGAGCTCCAATGGGGTGATAGTATAAGGTCATTAAGATAAGATGGGACCTGAATATTTAGGACCCATCTTATCTTAATGTAATCACACACAGACACACACACCCTCTCGCACACACACACACACACACACACACACACACGCACGCACACGCACACACACACACATTAGTGTATATTTTTCAACATTTCTTACTGAACAAAGTATTGACAATGCTGTTGAGGTCCAAAGACCTGGGAATATTCTCATCGTTTTGTCTTCTCTCCTTCTTCTACTTTGAAGCACCATGTTTTGTTTTGTTTTTTGCTTGGCTTGGTTAACTAAATTTATAGTGCTGTGCTGCATGTCAAACATCCAACTGTGACATAGTTTGTGCGGTTTGTGCTCATTTTCCATAAATGACAGCACAGTTAGGAAGTACAAGTAATACACTTACCTGGTATGCCAAACACTATCAAAACTTTTCAGAAAACTTTTAATCAGCAGAGTTCAAATTGACTTAGCATGTGCAGCTAAAATTCAGTTCATAAGAAAAACTTAACTGCATAAATTAGGCTTTGGTTCACAAGGTAGAACCATGACTTAAACATATAGTGACATTTTTAAAATACTTCCAATATTAAACGCAGTGAATACATATGCATGCCATGTAATGCAAATTTGATAATTATGTTGACTGGGCCCATTCTACAGCTGCCTTCCAGCTGCGTCATTGGAAATTACATCTTTGACAATGACCACATCCATTAGTAAAGAAGAGACACTGAATAGTTTGAGTATGAAAATTAAATTTTTTGAAAACATGATTGGGATGTTGTTTTTAATTTTCTCATTGGTCACATAAAAACTTTAAAAACTAACAAACAAAACAAAAAATGAAACAAACAAACAAAAACACTACAATGCCTTGAAAAAGTGTTAATTAGTGGTCTAGTCAAAGTCTGGATGCCCAACTAGTTATTAGATTTAAGGGCAATTACTTTTTCACCTGGGTCCAGGTAGGTTTGGGTGTCTTTCAGTTAATATATGAAATCACTGTCATTTACTCAGGTTATCTTTGTCTAAAATTAAAATTCATTTATCTTACACATGTGTGAAAATCTGTGCAAAAAAAACTACGAAATCAAGAAGGGAAAAACACTTTTTACAGCACTGTACCTCTCATTTGAAAATGCAATGAAAGCTACATTTATACTGTCTTATTCAACTAAGAACAAGATAGTGAAGAGAGTGTGGCAATTATTGAAAATTGCAGGTGCCAATAGCTAGATATTGTGACAGAGCCAGTCTTTCTATTTCAGTCTTTATGCTAAATTACCATAACCAGCTGCTGGCTTCAGGCATATATTAAATAAACACTTACGAGGAAGGTGTTGATTTATTATTTTTTCCACCAACTTTATGCCAGAAATCAAAAAATCTAAACCTGGTGCTTGTTTTTAAAAACACAGATGTGACTGAAAACACAGACTGGATGATGCAAATTATTTTTTTAACCTTCAAATTACAGTTTCTGGTCGTTCCACGGTGCAGCACAGAAAATCACATCACTAGCAATGTGCAGAGACAAAATAAAAAGCATTTTCTTACTCTAAATGCTAGGGAACAATGCAACGATCAAAGTTTTAATTTGATTGAATTTTATTTAAAAGAGTTTTAGTAAATTTTGAAACAATTTTACAAAGCTGATAAATCATTTCTGAACTCAACTGGAAGCAATTTTCAGACATTAATCAACTAATCTAACTCCAGTCTCAGCTGTGCTGCTGTTCTGTTGCAAAAAGTAATTTTACTTAGAGTAGGCTTTCTTTCTCTCTTTTTCTTTCTGTCTCTTGCTCGATGTAATGTATGCTGATTGCAGAGCCTATAGAGAGTGAACCAGCTGCCTCTGATAAGCTCTGCATTGTAATCTGTGCCAGGTGAAAAGAAAAAATAAACTTCCAAACTTCCAGATGCCAGTTGTGAAATTCAGTCTACAGCACATATAACATAGGGTGGAAAACAGGTGTCAGTAGATGTTTATAGGATGGTGCTGTTAAATAAAAAAGGGTAGTTCCACCAGTCTCATTTTGAATGAGTGTAATTAGTTAGAGTTAGTTAACAAGTTTAATGTCCCCCAATTTGTACCATAGCACAGTATTTCTGAAAGAGAATGGGGGAGAAACAATGTAAATATTTTCAAATATGCACTATTTGGATCTACTGCTTACTAGACTTTTAGAGTGGATTAGTTTTGATTTATTAAACCAGTGCTTTGTTTGATGAAGATAATTCCCGACAGAACCATGTTTCCCACAACTGCATCAGTTTCCAGTTCAAAAAGCCTCGAAAAACATCCATAAAATTTGTATAGTGTTAAACACCCCAATTCTTTGATCTTTGGGCTGAAGGAAGAGCAACACTCGGTGTATAAATGCTCAATCAACAATCTCTTTGTTCCATACAATTCTCATTATTCCATACAACACTTTGAGCATTACAAATGTCCGGACAGGAGATGTGCACAGGAGGGTGTCTGGCAACATCTCGAAGTATCTAACAGTTACTCTTATAGCTTCTTCCCAGGGCCATAAAGCCTAAACCATATTCTTTCTATCTTACGGTGCCTAAGTGACGGCCTTGGCTTCCTGTTTTATCTCCTCCTGATGAGATGGGGCAGAAAACCTCTACACAGTATGTTCTCTTCTCTTTGTAAATGTAACTAATATGTAGTAAGAATTGGCTGGCGAAACATTGGTAGAGTTTCTGAAAGTGTATGAGTGACACCTAGTGGAAGACATGACATGAGCCTAACCTAACCCAACACACTGCATTGTTCAAATTTTGATTAATTAAATAATCACTGAAAAAAAACTTTAATGAATCTAAAAACTGATTTGGTATTTTAGATGCCACCCATCTATAAAATCAAATAAAAAAATATTTATTAAGTAATTTATTCATTCAGTTATGGAATATGTTATTTTGAAAGGAAATCAAAACAAATAAGTTCAATCAGTGGGAATAGAATTATAAAGTTTTAACATTATAATGTTGGAAACTCAGTAAATCAAACAAGTTGAAATGTTTATGTTTTTAAGCACAGGGTAACTTTTTTTTTAAGAATGTGAGGACCTGCTTTGATTGCCACCCTCTCAGTGTGAAGCAGTGGTAGAGACTGTAACTTGACCTTGGCTCTTAATGGCTGTGCGACAATGGTGCCCCGTCCCACTGGCCTGTCTGCCCCTTTGTTGTGTCTATTTATATTGTTCAGACACAGTGCAGAGGTTATTCAGAGGTGCCAGTGAACAAAGGAACAAAGGGTGAGAAATATTTCTCTTATTGTCTCCACTCTTATTGCTTTTTTCAAAGAAAAACTTTGAGATTTGTGGTTTTCATATTTTTTTCTTTTTAACCTGAACATATAATTCAACTTATCAGCTGTGAATTTCAGTTTTTTGGTCAGCATGTGACTGTAAACATGTTTCTGGTTTGACTTGTTCTTAGATGATCACACTGCTGTGTTCTTAAGCCAAAATGGTATGTAAAGTAATTTTCACTTTTTAAAACTATCAGAAATTTTTAAGTCTTACTCTACTTGAAACTGTTACTACTGTTACTACCTTCTGTGCTGGGTTATCTCTCTCATTAGGTAAAAAGCATGAAGATGCCAGTGGGCTATCATAAGCATTGTGACAAGTGTTACAATGTCCACTGTCAAGTCCCTGCGCAGACCTCTGTTTCATGTATAGTCGTGAAATGTCACAAAAACTGTGGTGCAAGCCTCCACATGTGCAAGCAAGAAGAGCACCAGCTTCTCTGTCCAAATGAGATAGTCCCTTGCCTTAATGTTTATTATGGCTGTCCTCTCACCATGCTGCGCCACAGGCTGGCCAAACACTTAGAGGTCTGTCCTGCCAGCTTGGTCTGTTGCTCTCAGGAGTGGAACCGCTGGCCTATTTCAGAAACTGACCTGACCTTTTATAGAAATGTTTCTGAAAACCCTGTGGTAAACACTGAGGAAAATCTTGATGTTGCTATGGCTCATAGGGACCAAGAGCAGCTGTTTCAATCAATCAAAATGAAGAACATTTTTCCTGAGTTGATATTGGAGGATTCTGCCGTGCAAAACATTGCTGCTGGAATCAACAGTCCTGCAGATAATGCTTGCTGTTCTGTAGACAGTGGTGAATATACAGAAAATGGCAGTGCAAAGTTGGACGAAGAACTGAGTCAAGAGGAGAGAGATACTTTGGCAAAGTGCACAGATGTGACAAGTATTCAAAATTATAGCTCCTGGGAGAAAATATTCAATAAGGAGAAGGAGGGATGCAAGCAAACCATCAAAAACCTGAATAAGGGAGAAAAAGGAAAAGAAAAGGAAGACCAAGAATCATCAACAAGTCAGAAAGAATTACACCAGGGTGGAGAATGTCCTGTAACTGCCAGAACCATGGACGGTGCCACTGGCCTTGCACCATGGCAAGATGGGGTCCTTGAGCGTTTAGGCAAAGAAGTCAACATTGCAGAATATAATATGTATCTGGTGCACAATGGGGTAATGCTGATTAACTTTGGGCAACTTGCTGCTTGCACACCAAGAGAAAAGGATTTTGTCTATGGGAGTCTGGAGCCCATTGAGGTGAAAAGCGTCCGAACATTTAATGTGCCTACCAGCTATCGAGCAAAGCGCAATCACTTGAAAGACCCCTCGCGCAAGGCCCAAACCACACACCAGAGTGTTGACACTTCAGATCTGGGCATTTCAATTGAGGATCTTCCAAAGTGTGAAGAGGTTAGCACAACACTTCTGTGCTCCCTGGAAAAAGAACTGAAGGGACATTCGATCTCAGAGAGTGTGTCGACAGATGGTCTTTACACAGATATAGGAACACAAACGTACATCTTTTCTTCTGCACCCTTCAAGCAAGATGCTTCCTTAGCTGATGTCATAGCAGGTAAACCTTGTCGTCTTTATTTATACATCGAAGCAGAATCTGTCACTAGAAGACACAACAAAACAAGTTCAGCCTTCAGCTACATGTGTGGCCACTACTTTCGCCGTGATGAATACTGCTTTCACTTCAAGAATGTGCATTCTGACATACAAGCCTCTCTAAATGGCTGGTTTCAGCAGCGTTGCCCTTTAGCATACCTTGGTTGTACTTTCACCCAGATGAGGTTTCACCCAACAGGTCAGGAAGCAATAGTTAAGTTCTCCAAAGATGGCAGCACTCTGGTACTCCAACCAAAAGCCAATTCATCACTCTGTGCAGGTGGGAAAACCTTCAGTCCTAAAAGGAATGATGCACAAAATCTGGATCCCCTAAGCAGCCTTCCTTTGGAGATCATTCAGCATATTGCTGGTTACCTTGACAGTTTTACATTGTCTCAGTTGTCCCAAGTCTCCCATCTATTGAGAGAGGTGTGTGCCACATTGCTGCAGGAGAGAGGGATGGTCTCCCTCAAGTGGGAGAAAAAGAAACACTCCAGTGAAGGAAGTTCCTGGATTTGCCAAAAGAAAGCAAGTAATCTTATTTATCTAGATATATTGGTTTTCTTTTGCAAATGTGTTTTTTTTTGTTTTTGTTATAGTCACTTTATATTCCCTGACCTGTAAATTTGATTGCATTCACAGATAAGTGTGTGCACCATATTGTTTTACCATTTCTATTTATTTACATCATGTCAAACTTCTCTATCAGTTTCCCTTTAGTACCTGGCATCATTCTATTAACTTTCACTGGAAAATCTGAGTCATTCATACAGTATGACAGCAGCTGCGCTGTAAACACTCCTGACTCTCAATAGTCCTCTCTAACAATATTACAAACTGAGCCGCAGTTGTGTTGGCAACAGTTATTGAGTTCCCACTGAATCAGACCCTGGAGATTTACTGCCTTTGTCTGTGTCCTTGCAAAATATCAGCTTCTTCTAAGGTCAGGAACCACAAGGAAATGAAATTTAGTTTTCTTTCCTGACGTTGGTGTCCAAGCAATGGTTTGCTAATTAACAGCAACAGAAGAAACAAACAAAAAAAAAATATAGCACTACATAGCATATAAAGAAAAATAAGGCGATTGTAATTGGGCATTATTAGAGGTTCACCTACGACAACTAGAATTGAACCCTGGTTAAAGTCACACAGTTAGCTAGCTTGGTGGCTCAGGCCACTACCCCACAAGGATGCCTGTTGGTCCTGGAGCCGGAAATTAACTAAATCCTCTCTGGAATTATTAGAACTGAGTAAAGGGTTCACATTTTAAGTGGTTCAGATTTATGAATACTGAGCTGTGGAAATTTAAATGCATGTTTCATTAAAGTACCATCTCTTCAGGACAAACGTTGAGCTGTGCAGAACTTTTGCAGGCTCTGTAGATGCCTGCTTATCATTATTATTAAAGAATTTTAGTAGTTTACAGAAATACCTGAATTTGGCAGCTAGGGAGTTATAACAAAATGAAATAATTAAAATCTTTTGACTGAGAACACAACTATAATGTCCCAGATTTTTTGAAGATCAAATTAAATATGCTGGTAAAAAAAAATTACTTGTTGTTGGTGAGCAGCGAAAATGAAGGTGGGATAGATAAGACATCTATTTTTCAGTTGCAATTTGGTTGTACTTGCTTTCATAATTTTTTAGCTACACTAAGTAGTTTTCCTGCTAACAAACGTGTGATCAAAGCCCCCCTGCTGGAGGTAATGAAGCAAAAAACACTATCAATGCACGTGTGTATATTTTTGCATTGACTATCTCTGTACTGCAGTGATCATGAGACAAAGAGCATGCCGATGACATCAGTGATGTGGAATGGCCTGAGGCTTTGCTGCCAGTAAACAGAGTGCTACCATAACAAGTCAGATATGTGATCATTCATGGAAACATAGGATGTTAATAAGACTGTGTAGGCAACAGCTGGGTATTTGCTCTCAGATGAATTGCATAATTTGTATACATTTGTCACGGATCAAAACAGAAATAACACCATGCCCTAACATGTGATAAAAGTATTATGCGATCTAGATTCCATGGTATTTAAAAATACATTCCTCCTCATCGCAGTATACTGTAGCTGCAAAACAGTTGATAGATGCCATGACAGCCTCCCACACCTCCTTCAATTCTGCCTCTGTGTTTTACAGGTTTGGAAATTCAGCTCTCAGTTTTCCTCTGTGGACAGATGGAGCTTCAGCGATACTCCTTCCATGTCAAATCACCTGGGAACCTGCTCCTTCTACCAGAGAGAAGATCGCACTGAGCCGGTGGCTTTACCCTGCCTGGGAGAGGTCAGAGACAAACATGGGAAACTAAAGCATAAAAGATAACGCTCACGTTTCAGAGCACAGCGGGCAGACCACAACACGAGTTATGCCTTGTTTGAAATCACTGAGACGTAACATGTATGCACTCATCTGAAAAGTGGAAAAAGCCTCCGCATGTAGAGCTGCTGTATAAAAACAGAGCTGCAGTGTGTTAAAGCCCTGCAGAAAGACAATCTGTCGTATATTAGAAATAAGAATCATTTAGTGTAACAGGATATCTTGGTGATGTAATCATCTTTTTTTTTAAAGCATTTACTCAGATCATTTTTCTCGTTGGTGTGCAAAATTCTCTGAGATGGATCTTGTCATGCAGTGTAGTGTGGAGAGAAACGTGAATGCTAAAAGTCTTTTTTGCATTTCGAATTTTCGCATTTGGGCATGTTTTGCCTGGGGAACATCCTCTTGATATTAGATGAACCATTTGGCATGACTGAGATGACAAGTGCTGTTTGTTCCAGCATATTTCATTCTTATGGTGAAAGGCAATGTTTGAAAGAAAAATCAAGGAAGGGGAAACGCTGATGACTGTTTCAGTATGACAAGACTGACATCTAGTGGATAAAAACTTAAGTATCCCATCTGTATCAAATGGTGTGGTTTGGCATTTTAATGCTGGAGATTACATCACATGCTGCATGTGTCATATTTAATAAAACACAGCAGTGCTTGCTTTGTGATGAGAACAACTCAGTTTGAAATAAGTGTGATCTGCATATGTGAATAAATGTGATTTTTAGCTGGATTCGTGACTTTTTTTAAAGCAGCACAATGAACAGAATTTAAAGAACATCATAAAAAGGTTAATTTATTGATTTCAGACTTTCAGAGAAGACGAACACCTAATGTTTTACATCACTGCATGTCAGATGTTTCAGGGTTGCGCATTTTGTTGATCACCTCTGACAGCATTTTGTTACACAGGGCAGCATATGGATTAAGGACCACAGCCTGTTGTCGAGCAAATTCACTTCCAAGTGCAGCTGCTTTTTCAAAATCTGCTCTGGCTTCATCATTCTGCCGTGCTAGTCTATGTAAAAGGCCTCGTTGCACCAGCGCCTGGCAGGCAGTACGCCCAGTGCTGCCGCTCAGAGCAATCGCTTGGTCCAGATCCCCCAGGGCTCCTGCAAAGAGAACAGCACCGTGAACCAAACACATGTCTGGAAAGTTGATTTTTTTTTTTAGGCCATGATGTTCTAAGATACTCGGCTTTGGCTTTGGGTCAGGCTACTGAAAAATTCATTCTGATAAACACAGCTGAAATGTGCTTGAACTACTTTTCTCTCAAGTACTGTGGAAATCAAATAATGAGGAAAAAACAAAAAGTCATTCTCAAGTAAACTGCTCATAACCGAGCATTATCCATTCAAAAGCTTTATATGTATTAGTAATATCCTTGTTCTACTGGTTCAACAACACATAACAATGACTTTCAGATGAATAGACTTTCTTTTAGAAATCTGCAGTTGCTAGTGACATGCTAGTCATTAGTGAGTCAAGGACTGTTGTTTTTGCCTACAAACCTGCCCTTCTTATGTCAGGCAGCAGGTAAAAGCAACCAAACACCACACTATCTCAGAGCACCATCGCTGTTGACAAAGTGCATCAGCTAGACAAAGCTCCGGTATTCACGCTGGCCTTAGACTCGGCAGTCTGATAAGTTGGCACACCATGGCATCTCTGGAAAGGGTTATTATTGAATTTGTTGCACATACCTGCTGTGTCCCCCTTCAGTCGCAGGGCCTGTGCCCGGTTGTTATAGGCAGAGGCTCGCTGAGGAAGAATCTGGATTGCCTGGCTGAACAGCTGAAGCGCAGTTTGTAAATCCCCAGTCTCTGCTGCTGAGACACCCCGCATCTCCAGCTCTTTCACTTGCTTCAGCAACTCTCTGTCAAAGCCACTGTCTGGCAGGAGGAGATAAACAGGTTGAAAAAGGACTCAAACTCAATTGACAGGTACCGTGGAAAGGAAAACAGAGAAATGTCACTCGGAAATCAGTTTGGATTACAATGTCATGTTTTTCGCAGCCCAGAAATGGAATGTGTTCAAATAAATTCAATATACTGTGACATGATATGTTGAGACACACCAGAAGCTCATGCTCACCATCATCAATTAATTCCTCCTCTTGGTTTAGGCCGGGAATGTCTCCAAAGGGGGTGGTGGGGTTGAATATAGCCTGCAGTACAGCTCTGTCATGTGCCGAGGCCATCTTACTGTCTTACTGGTGTCTGCAAAACAAGGAGAGAAAGACAGGAAGAAAAAATCATTCCACCAAAATTACAGCAGGACAGAGATTTCTTCCTCCCCTAACTTTTGCCATTTCTATTAGCCAATCAGAGAAGGGGGCGGAAGCAGAGGTGGACTTTGAGATTTTCTGGCACTAAATACATCTGTATCCTGTTAACTAAGAAATGCAGGCCAGTAAAAACTGCATACCGCACAGCACAGACATAAGTACACCAGAATAAACTGGAGGTCTGTAAACATTGGAAAAACTCTTATTCTTCACTTTTATTGCATTTCTGATATTATCAAGATTCATTTTTATCATGATTGTATGTGTTTGCTTTATATCATGACACGTTCACATATGTTTAGTGTCTCTTTCAACCCCTCTGTAAAACACTCTTGCTATGTTTGAATAGTATTATATAAATACTGTTGGCCTGGCTTCATTTGACTCTTGTTGTTTTGGTAGAAGGAGACAGAATAACCTTAGAAATGTTTCATATGATAGTTTGTGTTTGCTTGTTTGATTTATCCATAAGCATACTCTATCCATGGTGGGTCATTTTATTAACCACTGTTACACCCCAGCCTAGGCAACCGGGGTGCAACGTAGAAAAACAGAAATAAGGAAAATAAAACCACGAAGGCTCTCCACCAAAATCCCAAAACGAAAATATCCCATAACGAAAGCATTGACAAACCCATTCACAACTATTTACAACAAACTATTTATTTACAACACGGGGGGGGGATCACGACCATGACATATGGAAAAAACACAAGGCTTAAATACATAGAAGGAGCAATCAGGGAATGGACCACAGGAGGGAAACACAGCTGGGGCAAATTTAGACCTGACGAGACAAGGAAAAGTAATCTGAACACACTAAGATAACACAGACTTTCAAAGTAAAACAGGAAATACATGACAGTCACGCAAAAAACAAAACACTGACAACACCTAAACGTAACACCACACAAACTGTTGCCATGAGTGGCAAAGTGGCTACTTTATAAGACCGTAGGTGTACCCAATAAAGTGGCCACAGGTGAATGCACACAGTGCGCCAAATTAAGTGACCAGGATTTACTTAATAAAGTGGCTGGCCATAGGACTTTATCATAAAATAATAACCATTACAACAAATAATGGGTGCTTTTATTTTCCTTTGGTTTGCTAAATTTTTGAACAATTTATCACCCCAAAATTTACTGTTCATTTTATTCAATTTATTAAATTTTTCCAGGAAAATCAAATCCCACTGATGATTTGATTTTAGTCTCAAAAACACAGAAAAAAAAACCTCATGTAAAAAACATGAGACCCTTGCATAGACACATTTGGGTGTTTGTGGATTTTGTGCAAGAGGTTGTTTCTCAGAAAGCTCTAGTAAGTTGTTTGTGGTACTAAAAACACAGGAAGGAAGGAAGATGATGCCGCATCCACACAGATCAGAAGCTATAGTTGCCTATCATCCCTACTGCTTGCAGATGTTCCTCCACTTAGCAATATCTGCACCAAAGTATATATACACATTGATCAACTTGCGTATTTGAAAACTGAGAACCATCAGTAAAAATTTCTATGATGGTTCTGTTCATCACTCTCCTTGTGCTCTCTACAGGTAACTGAGCTCTTATACCTCTAAAGAAAAATGTTGCTTTATTGTATGTGATTATTAATATCATTGCTGCTCCTTTGTGCTGCTTTTATCATAGAATTTATGCTTTATTTTAGTACTTCTCTTAGTATATCTCAAATTACTGCGTAGAGAAATAAAACAATTGCATAATAACTCATTTTTGATGTAAAGAAGCTATGTAAAGGTTTGCATTTAGTGCAATTTCAACAAGTTCCAATACATGTTTGTGGTGAGTGTGACTCAAGAAGTACAGTGGGTTGTCTGTTAATCATACGGTTGGTGTTTTGGTCCCGTCTCTTCCAGTTTGCACATTGCAAACTGATAATATACCCCGAATAGCCCCTGATGCATTTATGCTAGTCTATACATGTTAAACAAGATGCTTAGGCATAGAATTGAAGCACTCTATGAATGTGTAGATGATAAGGTAAAAAGAACTCTCAGTGTTCAATTAGAGTAACAAAAGCACTATATACGTACCAATCCAGTCTAGGTGCTTGGTAAAGTTGCTGTAAAGTGGTACAACTGAAAGTTTCCCAGAACCTTCAGTTGTAGTACAGGCTGGTACCACAGTAATGATCCTTTAACCACATGTACCCACATTGGGGCACACAAGTTTTACCACAGTTCTGACCTTCTCAACATTTATAATTGTCATCAAAAGGCTTTCAGAAATACTAAATTGAGCATGTGTAGATATCCAAATAAAGCTCTGCTAATCTATGGTACTTAATGTACTGGCACAACAGCAGTGTGGGCCAATGACACAGAGTTTGGAGTTTTGGTTGGTTTATAATTTCTTTTAGTTTTGAAAGTGGATTATATTTGTCGGGGGTTTTTTTAAATAGTTTTTTGTGTTTCCTTGTGTTCATGAATTTCATTACCACTTTGATTGATCATATGTTTTCCTGTTGTTTTATTATTTGCACCTCTACTCTTCAGGTTTGTTAGTCTCTCTTTCCTTCCTGTCTCCTCTGTCTTCTCTTGTGTTCAGTCCTCGTCTCTGTGTTAGTGACTTCTTGTTTTATTTTTCTGTTAGTGGTTCCATGTGTTTAGTGCAGGGGTAGGCAACCTTTCTGATGGCCATTTAAAATTTCCTCAGAAGTCACACACAATATAAAGAACCACTTTATAGAATTAGATTTGTTTGCAGATGTTGGCAGCTATCAGCGAATAGTTATCAGCTATTTGAAACAAATCCATAACAAGAACTCCATAACAGCAAATGAACTGTACAACAGAAAATACAAATGCTATTTATGGTCTCCTCACAACAATGATAAGAAAAATAAACTAAGCCAATATGGCATGTCTGTTAATACAGAGACACACATGTTAATCTGATATCTGGTCTCCCACTCAGAGACACAGGTCTCCGAGTGTCCAGCATTCAGACAGCTACCTGAGGACACTCATGTGAGAAAAAATCTGCTCACACAGACATGTAGAGCCAAATACTGTCAATAAGGCCTCTGCAATGTTCTGAAGACAGTTAAACTTGTCAGGTAGTGATGTCCAGCAGGTGAAAATGCAAGCTCCATGAACACGCACAGCTATGGATTCCAGCTGCCTTAATGTTGCATTAACTGGCATTAACTCAGTCAGTTAATGTGAGTCAAATCTAGCTGCTCATTAAAGATTTCTGGTTTGATCAGAAAATAAAACATTGGTCCATACGCCTGAAAGTCACAAAAATGCATTGTGTCTCGAGTCTACGGATTTATCCATATATTTCCGTGGTGCTGATGCTGTGCTTAGCGGAAAGCTAACAACGTCCCAAGTTATTTTTAGCCAATTACAAGTTGAATCTAGTAGTTGGGTTTGTTAGCTAAGATACTGTCATTAAGAAGCGGTACAACTAATGTGTCTATGCGAGCTGATTTGCGATGTGCATCGCTGGCGCGGCCATTTATATTTTTAATGCACCTTCTCAGATTAATTCACTGCGTGTCGTGCCCAGGCCTGGACTGAGACAAAAAATCGGCCCGGGCATTTAGACTAGAGACCGGCCCCCCAGGTATTAAAGCCATTAAATGAAAACAAATGCTGTTGTGACAGTGATGTACAATCTTGTTGGTATATGTATGATTGATATACATTTTATGTCTGATAAAAACTTTGGTTGTAAGCTTCAGATAATTATTTAATAACAGCCAGACATTTTAAATTTGAATAAGAAAGTATTTCTTAGTGCCCCCTTTCCCTGTTAATGCCCTACCCGCCCCTGCACAGTTACCAGCTGTCAGCTACGTAGAAAAGGATCTTGGTGTTATTTGTCTCTCAGAAACAGTTCATAACTTCCCTTCAACTCATTCATGTCACCTAAAAGGTAAACTTGTTTCTCCATCACCTGTTCAGCTCTGATGATTCAGTAAGGACATCTCCTGGTTACATCTTCATGTTTCCCTCTCACCAGATATACAAACCGATATCATGACCAGCAGCTTTTACAGCTGTGGCTCCAGCAAACATCAGCTGATACTAGAAATTAATATTAAATAAATTCTAACAACAGCCGATCAAGCTTAAACATGCTGCTGTTTTTTAGCGCGACATCCGGCGGTTTCCTCTTTGTGGCGCAAAGTGGGCGATAAACAAACGAGAAAGAAAAGCCGATCAGCTGATCATTGATCAGTTTCATGATTAAAGTAACAAAAGGAGAGAGAGGGGAGAGAATGAAGAAGAGGCAGCTATGCAGCCTAACCACAGAATAAATCCACATTTGTGTCTCAAACTGCGTCCCTTCTCAGCTCAACACGAAACGTGTAATAATTTCTCTGAATGCGGGATGATTCCGTTTTTTACGGGACGGTTGGCAACTCTACTAACTAACCTTATAAATAAAATAAAGTTCACTATCAGTAACATCATAGCACCCACCGAGCTGTATAGAAACTCTGTCATGCTAGCTAGTACCCAGTACGAGTTATTGTAACTGACTGTAAAAAGTCAGCACAACGAAAATAAACTCCACCTAAACTTAGTTTATATCTGACCCAGATAGACTGCAGGTCATAACTTCTTACCTGAAGTTCAGTTCACCTGACACTCGGACCGGCAGCTGCCTCGGGTCTCTCCTCCTCCTGCCTCCCCTTCCCTCATCCACCTGCTGGCCTCCACCACTTGTTAATTTTACTGAATCTGTGGAAGCTCCGCCATAGCCACCACCAAACAACTGAGTTATTTTACACACCAGCCAGCACCTGGCCAATCCACCACCTTTCATTATTTATACTGTTACAAAGGAAAAACAAAAGTCACCGGGCCACCGAGCAAATGCCCGGTATGCCCGATGGCCAGTCCAGCTATGGTCGTGCCATCAGTTAACCCTTCGTGTGCCAACTGTGGCACGCGTGCCTAGGGTTGCCGACCCCAGCCCTATAGTATCGTTTAACATCAACAGCAGAAATTTGCTGTACTTTGCAATATAAACTATCATTTCCAATACTGTAAATAAAACATAGCAAATAAAAAAACATTAGTGGTCCGTGACCCCCTTCGATCAAAGCAATATCCATTTGAAAACCTTTGTCGCAGTATGAACAGTGTAACCAATGGGAGATTTTGCCTGCTCAAAGAGTTTCATGTGAATACATTTTTCAATGTTCCACAAAGAGAAGCAGCAGAGATAAAAGGAAAATATTCATTCTGCACAGTAATAAATTACCATAACTTTGTGCAACCCTGACTGATTTTTTTCTATCCTGCTAAATATTTTATATTTTGTATACACTTAATGTGAATCAAATAAATCAAAAAATGGAAAAACTCACTTGATTGCAATATTTAGTACAGCACAGTTTAAACTCTTTTTATCAATTAAAGTTATCCAAATTTCAAATAATGATCTTGTACATTTTTCTCCAAAATAGTTAAGATAATATATCAATCTCAATTTGCAGCATACAGGAGCAATTTGGTAACTAGACATCAAAATTGGCCTCCATCACGCCTCTGTCTGTGGCTGTAGAACTAAATGGAAAAATCCATGTAGTTCTACAATCAGCAGAAGCCAATCAGAAAAAATCTGACTATGTGAAAGAAAGTAGCAGTATGCATCTGGCTCATCAACAGTTGCCCAAAGCATTGCAAACTTTTTCTGGGTGTCAGAAAATGTGTTCTTTTTCCAATACTCCTACACCTAAGGTCATAATATCAAAACTAACTGTGGTAAGTTGATGAAACTAACACATTACATGGTTAAATAGTTCTTCTAAAAGTTGAAATAGATTTTGTTTGCATAGGATTCCTAGAAATTGGTGAAATTTGAGGAATGAAAAATGGCGCCACCATATTTGATCATATGCCCTGTTTACCTATAACTACAGCAAATGATGGTAGGCCCATTTTCAACATATACCATGTGCATCTATTAAGCCATACTGAGGAATAAACTGTAGGACAGTGATGAAATGAGAAATGTAACTAATTTTTGGACATTTTCAAGCAATAAATAGTGAAAGGTGTGATTTTGCTCCTTTTTATGACTTTATTAGTTTATATTATACTGATATGACAGATAATATACGTTATTATTTTACTTCATATAGTTTATTTTTTCTGAGTTTTAATAATGCTATACTTTGTCTAGTAATTCAGTAAGTATTTAGTATAAGTATTCAGTTTAATATTTGTCTTCTTAGATCATTTATAGAAAGAGGAATTATCAAGTGTTAACGAGTGAGGCCCAAAATACAGAGATGCAGATTGAATTTAAAAAGGCAAGCAGTTTATTTGTGCTAATGATATATGCATACACCCAGGAACATAGCTGAAACTGACTGCAGAAACAAGACTGGGAAAGTAAAACTATACACTAGGGCTTGATATGCACCATCTGGGGCTGATTGCTATATTACTGATAATAAAGAAGACAAATACAAATATTTGAAACCTATACAATTCAATTCAATTCAATTTTATTTATATAGCGCCAAATCACAACAAAAGTCGCCTCAAGGCGCTTCATGATACAGAGAAAAACCCAACAATCATATGACCCCCTATGAGCAAGCACTTTGGCGACAGTGGGAAGGAAAAACTCCCTTTTAACAGGAAGAAACCTC